>NW_007726390.1:293086-297109 GCF_000696425.1 Galeopterus variegatus | reverse complement strand
GATCAAATGCCTTTAGTGCAAAGTGACTTGCGAAGTCTCTGCAATGCGCTACGTGCTCAGTAAGTGTGTTAATTATTATTGGTGAGGGAAAGGGTGGCAGAGATCGCCTTTTTAAAAAAAAGTATTCTTATTTGGCTTTGGAAAAATCCTTTTCTCTCTGATATTTGGGGAGTCAGCATGAGAGTCTCACTGCAGAAGGTTTGGCTGAGAAGAAACTAGAAATGATCCCCTGCCCTTGCAGTGGGATCTTTTACTTCATATCTAACTTGAGAATCAACACCTGAACTTTACATCCACGAGACCATCTTCACATTCCTACAAAAAAAACACATAAAAGGATAATGCAGACAATCCTGAAGGGTTTTTTTTTTTTTCTTGTTTGTTTGCTTTTGAACTTGAACTTTTTTTTCTTTTGGGAGCACCTGTTTCTGGGTTGTTTTGATTGGGCTCATATTTAAATTGGCTCTATTTCATGATTTCAAAACAGCTAGTAGCAGGGAGAGAAGGCTAAGATTTTTGGACCTAAAAATAGCAGAAAAGAGAAAAAAAAAAATCCCCAGCTGGCTAATAAAAACCAAGTACATAACCATATTCAATCTCAGGCTGAGAATACAGTTCCCTCTGAGTTTCTTTTATTAGCAACTTTCACTTCCATGCTTTCACATTGTTAAAGGCTAGTCCTTTCCTTTATGGCTGGAATGCTTTCCTTCCTTCCTCTGAGGACTGTACAATAAGCATCTTTTCTCTGCCAAGCTCTATTAGGCTCTGGGGTGGAGGGATGAGCATGGCCCCCCTAGTTCTCAGACTGGGAGACAGGCACTGAGGAAATAGTTAAGTACCTCATGGGGACACTTTAGAGAGGTTGTCAGGGGAGACCTCTCCTGATATGTCAGTTGGTGAGGAGGGGTTAAACTATAATGCCCTCGAAATTGAGAAGGTACTTTGAGACCAAACAAGGAAATGGGCAGGTCCATATAGTAATCAGAGATATTTGTCAATCAGGGTGACATACAGACAGGAAAGCTGGACACAGTGAAAAATCAGACATCAGCAGATAAGGGCTCTCTCTGTGCAGGTTAAACAATGCTTATATAGCAAAAGCCCCTGTTACTAAGAATAACTCCAAGGAAACATCTTAAGGAAAAATAAGGTAATAACATTATTCAGCAGGTGTCTTGTGATCCTTAATGGGGGCGGGGGGTCTTGTGATGTTTGTGCTCAGACCACTGACACCACCTGCTATAATAAATCACTCACTCTTTGAAACCTATGTTTCCTTTACATTTGCACTAAGGTTAAGGTGTCAGTGAAGCAAAGGAACGAGGTTAAGCAGGAGTTAACATGGCAAGTGGGGCTCAAAATGGCACTGGTTTTGTTCGCTCTCTAAAAGCCATGATTAAAGAACCTGTCAGATGAGAAGGGCTGCGCTGGTCTCTTTTCTTGCTTTACATACTCTTGGTTACTGGTATTATTTTTCTTTAGAGGACCTGAATGGAATTTGCCAGAAAGAGCTGGCTTCGAAGACTTATTTATGGAAGTTTCTCTGAGCAACACAACATATTTTGTTTTAGAAAAGCAGAGGCAGGCGCATGTGGTCAGGGTTGAAGGTCACTGCACACTTCTCCCCATGCTGTCGATTCCCACGCTGCGGTGCTCTTGCTGGAAGTCTGAGTGCTCTCCTTCCCTCTGGTCCTCCCCTGAGGCTGTGTCTGTTTCTGGCCCATCTCGCTCCCCATCCTAAATGTAAGGAGCACCTCTTAAAATGGAAGTTGGTCTTCCCATGGGGCTTCTGCATGACATCTTGTTTTTGGAAGCTTCAATGTGTTCTACTTATTTATCTTATACTTTTGCAGAACCTTTTCTGTTGCTTTCTCTTGGTTCCTTTACTGCTTTTTAAAAAATACAAGCATTTAAACTAATTTAGGTTATAGCTGATGCTTCACATGTACATATTATTTTCCATGTTTCTTCAGGATAATTTTTAATGGTCTGTCTCCCTTACATTCTGGTTTTCTCATCTGCATGTCAGAAATTATTGGCAAAATTTAGCTTCATTTGAATAACTCAAACGTGGACCACATTATTTCACATGATTTCTCTGAGTATTTTAACCAGTTTCTCTCTTTTCTTCTTTTTTTTAAAAAATCTCTTTTTGAGGTTTGTACAAATATTTCTTGAGCATCTACCATTTCTTCATGTCAGGGTTTGGACTTTCTCATTTACCTGGAAACTTGCTTCTCACCCTCCTTCCTTCACGTCCTTCAAGACACCACTGGTGTCCCCTTGGTCAGGCGGTTTTCTTGGCTGCTCTGGCTCACAGCATTCCCCCTGCCTTGTGAACACGTATCGCCACCATCACTCACTTGGCTGTTAGTCATAGACGGCCGTGTGACATGTGTCAGGCTTCTCATACTGTCTTCCATGAGTCTTTTCACCTATGGTCCCTACGTCACTTAATATAATTTTTCTTTCTTGCAAGTATGCAGAGTATTAGATTTATTAAAAAGATAATAGCTCCTTGCCTTCTACTTCTCCACCTTCAGCTGCAGTAACTTCCTTTGGTCTCTAGCTCTCCAAGAAAAGTTTCATCCCTTTCTCACAAGAATAGGCAACTGTGCAGTTTTAGGTGCCTCATCAGTATCAGTGCTGGCTGAGGAATGCATCTGAATTTGTAGATCTCTTGGAACAAAATGAGTTGACTGGCTTCCAGTGATTTGTGACCCTTACTTAGAGACAGAACTCAATTAATTATGTGCCAAACAATTAGTTATGATACATCCCCCCCTTTAAAAGAAAATAGTTGCCTAACAGATTGCAAAAGACTATGTCCCAGGCTTTTATGGAACACAGCTTCTTACCTCAATTTCTCAATATAAATCGAGAGCAGGGTTCATAATCAAATCTTATAGGTTTAGAAATAATTTTTTGTTTAGAGATCAACATAATTTGATCTTAGGCAGTTCTTGGGACTAGAGGAAATATTGTTAATTCATACTGTTTGTCTAAAAACCTCTAGAAGTTCTTTTTTTTTTTTTTTTTGTCCTTTTTGAGACCAGCCGCACCGCGCTCAGCCAGTGAGCGCTGTGAGCGCACCGATCATCCCTATATAGGATCCAAACCCGCGGCGGAAGCGCTGCTGTGCTCCCAGTGCCGCACTCTCCCCAGTGCGCCACGGGCCCGGCCCTAAAAACGTCTAGAAGTTCTACATTCCACAGATTTGTCTTTACCAGTGATGATTAAATGAAACATCTGTCCAGTTTCTTCTCTAAAAACCTCTCTAGGAGGAATTCTGGGCATGTGAAAGAGGTCAAGTTCACAGTGTAGGCCACCATCTATAGAACAGCAAGGTCTGGATGGGGCATTGCAAGGAACTTAGCTCCGGCTTCCTGCTGAGAATAAGTAGAAGGCATTTATTCTTCGTTATGTGGTTGCTTTCAACAGAGTCTGTGAGAAAGTAAAAGAAATTTCTAAACTACTGCCAGATGGCGAGCACTTGGAAACTAGAGACTAAAGCCCAGTCAGAAGGAAACAATGCATTTAGGAAAAGGCAGTTGGGCCACTTTTAAGGACACCTGAAACTGAAGCATTTTAAACCTTCCATGAAGACATTTAGGTTGAGTATGCAAAGTTATTTGTTGGGTATGAGGTTTGGAAATATAAATCAAACCTGAGTGACAAAGAGGACCTCAACAATAGTCTCCTATTTGCTACCTGTTCTTTGCTCTTGGTAAAGTAAGTTTCCTCCCTGTTCAGGCTACTTTTGAACAGCTGGCTTCATTTCACCTGTCTTTGGTACAGATCAGCCGGTATTGTCACCCTCTTGTAAAAATTCTGGCCCTTCATTCAAAATATACCCTTCTAGAAAACCTTATGTATGTCTCGTTTAGTCTTATGATACTGTGTTTTCCATTTTCACTGAAGTTGCCATGAACTACTTTTACTGGACTTTTTTTCTTTTTTTCAAGATGACTGGTAAGGGGATGTTAACCCTTGACTTGGTGTTGTCAGCACCACGCTCTCCCA
>NW_007726390.1:265788-292833 GCF_000696425.1 Galeopterus variegatus | reverse complement strand
TTTTTTTTTTTTTAAGCCTCCTAGTGGTTTTACCTATCTGTAATCACTCTTTTTGCTGGTACTTCTGTATGAACCAGGGACATTTTAAAAACAAACATAACAAAATAGATTCTAGGTAATTTCAAGATTGCCCTGCTAGCTGGCGATAGTTTCTATCTACCTTTCCATCCTGCTGACTTCACATCCATACATTTATAAAGCACTTTCAAATCATGAAAGTGTAGGGTAATTTCTAGAGAATAAACATCATTTTCAAAATTCCTATTTCATAAAATTAGCACTTACAGAAGGCTCGATCTAAAGTACAGGAACTCCTTTGACACTAATCCAGGCTGCAAGAGAAGATATCAAATAGGTTCCTTGACTCCTCAGCTATGAGTTGGGTGGTTTAATAAGATTTGCGTTGACATTTTCACAATTGCTTATGAGTAACAGTGCTGTGATTTGTAGACTGACCATAGCTTTGAGCTCAGAATTGATTTTCTGATATTGCTGATAGATCTGTTCTTTATCTCTTGTCCAGACCCTCTTGTGGCATTTACAGGATGTTGTTACAGCCTGTGAATATGAAACAGAGCAAAGTCACTGGGCCGCGGGGGACTGAACCCCTGACCCTAGGATCATTAGCTCCACTCTTAAGCCAGGGCAGCCAGTCAGTCAGCCAATTAGTGATTCACTTGGCAGCAGGACCCAGCCTCATGTGCTGATCTAGTCCAGACCCAGGAAAGCACATCAGAAGAGCACTCGGCAGCTGTCAGGAGCGAGACTCACTTCCATGAGGCTGCAGTGACTTTTACTACTCACTCTTTCACATTGGACTTTAGAGTCACCAAGTCTGTCTTTAAAAAATACAGCTTTTATTCTACAATAGAAACAAGTTCGCCACTTTCATTATTTTTTAATGTTTTGAAACTTTAATCATACTATGTATCTTCAGCTACTGGATTTTTTTTTTTTTTCAATATTAGGTTGAGATTCATTCATGTTGTTTTGTGTATTGGAATTTATTCATTGCTATTTTTATTCCATTTTAGGACTAAATTGTATTCCAATGATTTCACATCCTGGCCAATACTTGATGTTGCCAGACTTTAAATATCTTACTAATANCATGAGGCTGCAGTGACTTTTACTACTCACTCTTTCACATTGGACTTTAGAGTCACCAAGTCTGTCTTTAAAAAATACAGCTTTTATTCTACAATAGAAACAAGTTCGCCACTTTCATTATTTTTTAATGTTTTGAAACTTTAATCATACTATGTATCTTCAGCTACTGGATTTTTTTTTTTTTTCAATATTAGGTTGAGATTCATTCATGTTGTTTTGTGTATTGGAATTTATTCATTGCTATTTTTATTCCATTTTAGGACTAAATTGTATTCCAATGATTTCACATCCTGGCCAATACTTGATGTTGCCAGACTTTAAATATCTTACTAATACGGTATGTGTATACTGTATTTTTAAATCGTGTTTAAAATTTAATTCCTTCCCTCCCCACTCCCCGCATTTTCCAGAATACTAGTGAAGATGATCAGTTTTTCATAGGTTTATTAGCCATTTCAGGCTTCCTCTTTTGTGAAATACCATTTCTAGGGTTTTGTCTTTTTTCTTTTGATTTTTGTGTGTGTGTTCCTGTTCTGAATACTATTCCTCTGTCAATTATGCATTGCAAATATTCAATTTGATTTGCCTTTTACTCTGGTTTTTTTTTTTGGCAGATGGCCAACACAGGGAACTGAACCCTTTACCTTGGTGTTACAAGGAAGCACTCTAACCACTGCCTTTTACTCTATAGTATCTTTATAGTTCTCATTTTAATGTAATTGGTTTGTAATTTTTGTTTCTTAACACACAAAATTTTTCCCCAATGTCAAATAAATGCTGTTATTTTTTACAAGTTTTGTAGTTTTGCTGCTCACATGTAAGTCTTTAATTCATTTGGAATTGGTTTGGACTACTACATATAAGGAGACTTAAAAGGGTTCATGGAAAAATGGAATTAAAAGATAAAAACAAGAATATAAACTTTCTTTCTCAACATAAGCTCCATCCATTAAGTTCAAGACACTTTGTAAGTAAGCAATGATACCAGACTACCAGACATTTGGTCCATCCCTAATGAGCTAAGGATCCTGGAAATTTAACCATGTCAGTGGAGACTTTTTTATATTATTAACTGAAGAAAAATGGGTACCCTTTAAAGATTTTTTAAGATTAGGAAACAAAAAGAAGTCAGATGGAGCCTAATCAGGACTATAAAGTGGATGCTTAATGTTTCTCATCAAAACTCTTGCAAAATTGCCCTTGTTTGATGATAGGAAGGAGCAACATTGTCATGGTGGAGAAGGACTCTCTGATGAAGCTTTCCCAGGCATTTTTCTGCTGAAGCTTTGGCTTTCTCAAAACACTCTCATAATAAGCAGATGTTGTCATTCTTTGGCCTCCAGAAAGTCAACAAGCAAAATGCCTTGAGCATCCCAAATACCTGTTGTCATGACCTTTGCTCTTTACCAGTCCATGTTTGCTTTGACTGGACCACTTCCATCTTTTGGTAGTCATGGCTTTGATTGTACTTTGTCTTCAGCATCATACTGGGAAAGCCACGTTTCATCTCCTCTGACAATTCTTCAAAGAAATGCTTCAGGATCTTAATCCTACAAATTTAAAATTTCCATTGAAAGCTCTGCTCTTGTCTGCAAGCTGATTTGGGTGCAACAGTTTTGGCACCCACTGAGTGGAAAATTTGGTTGGCGGTAGTTTTTCATTCTGAATTGTGTAAGTGGAACCAGTTGAGATGTCTATGGTGTTGGCTATTGTTTCTGCTGTTAATCATCAGTCCTCTTCAATTAGGGCACAAACAGGGTTAATTTTTTTCTTGCAAATTGATGTGGATGGTCTGCCGTTGCGGGATTCATCTACAACATTATTTCTTCTCTTCCTAAAATGAGTTATCCATTTGTAAACTGCTGACTTCTCTGGGGCATTGTCCCCATAAAATTCTCCTGAAGCATCCACCCAAGCTTCACCACAAATTTGATGTTTGTTCTTGCTTCAATTTTAGCAGAATTTATGTTGCTCTGACAGGGGCTGTTTTCAAAGTGAGGTCTCATCCTTTTTAGTGCCTCAAACTAGATCCTCTTTGGACATGTTTAGACAAGCTTATTTTGGTACAAAAAGTTTTTTGTAATCCATACATAGTTTTTTCATAATATGCATTTTCCATGAACTGTTTGAAGACCCCTTATACATATATGAGGTGGTGGTCCAAATTCTTCTGTTTCGTAAGGATAAGCATCAGCACCATTCATTGGGAAACCTTTCCATTTTGTGCCAATCTGCAGTGCTGTGTCTCAGAAACCACGTATATGTACACGTGCATGTGTATTTTTGGAATCCATTTGGACTCTGGTTATTTTATATATGTCTATGCCAACACTACACTTCCAGTACAGTTTTATACTACTTGCTATCTGGTAAGGCTTGTGCCCTCAGCTGTTATTCTTCAGGTGTGTTTTGGTCATTCCTGGCCCTTTGCTCTCCTGTTTTCCAACTGTTCTTTCTGGGAGCTAATTGAATTTATAATTAGGCAAGGAAGATAGAAACAAGGTTGCTTAGATATTCTGATCAGTAAACCTGATAGTAAATGTGTTCACGTGAATTTTACTTCGTCATAAAAATAAAGTTCACAAAACTTAAGATTCAAGATGAGAATTTTATGCTGATATATTTTCTTCTTTGTTGTGTAATATCTACAAACCATATTAATACAGATATGATTTTAAACCCGTTTGGTTGGTTGGGCTGTTTTCAATCAGAAATTAAATTAACATTGAACTTGGACCACTTCCCTGAGCAGTAATACAAATAATGCCGGGCCAGTGAAGCCACATGAGACTGTAATTAGATTTCATGAAATAATGGTCTAAATTTATTTTAAGTGCTTGTAAGTTTTAGTAATACACAGGCTCATGCACAAATATCAAAAGGGAAACAACTGGGAGTGTGTGTATGCTGATAACTGTTTACTAAGGGAATAGGGAATTTTAATGTACACATTCAGCCTGGGAAACTTTGTATTGTTTATTAAATAAAGCAGAGAAAACAAGAGAGGAATAAGCACAGTGGGAAATAAGGTCACCAGATAAGGCTTTTTAGCTACTCTGTTTCCTGTTCTGGGTAGCTCTGCAATCCACTCTGAGAATTTCATTCCCCTTACCCAGACTGCAAATTTTCCATTTCCTGTCACTCCTTTCTACCACCTCTCCTGTACTTGAGCTGCCAGGCCAAAGCAGTTCAAACAGATAAAGACACAGTTAATTTTTTGAAGTCCACCGAGCTCTCCAGTAAACAACGACTTCCTGGCTATCACTGTGCAGAAGTGACTGGAACTTTATCAGTAGAATAGGAATTGGATCAATTCATTATTGCTCCATGTCCACTAGGTCTACACCTATATAGCAAGTCAACTCATCCTTGCCTTTCTTCTGCAACTATATAGCTACAAAAACATTTTAGGGATGACAGGACTTGTTTTTTGAATCAGGATGTGTATTTTTAGAATACAGCAGAGCATAGATGACAGCTGTGCAGGATCATGCATTCAGCAGAGGCATTCAGTATCAGTGATGATAGTATGTCACAAAGGCATGGATTTTAGAAAGCCCCGTTCTCATCCTTTCCAAATTATCAAAGTGGTGAGTGAAGATGTTGCCATGTTGTAAGTGATTAGTCTAAAAACAGCTGCATCCCTTGTCAAACTTAATTATAGGGTATAGAAACTGTTATGAAAGGCATAGGAGAGATGTATTTCAGAGGATATGAAAGTTTTGAGTTGAAAAACAAAACAAAAAAAACCCCTAACATTTTACTGGGAAACTACTATATTCAATGGAGCTATAGTGTTGAGGACTTTAAACATTTTATTTAAGCCTGTGTGGTATTTTTCCAGATAAATTAAGGATCAGGAGACCAGGTTGGCCTGATCGCACTACATTGCTAATTGATAACTAATTAAAACCACCTTAATAACACTTTTATTCACATAAAAAAAGCAAACAGTACAGTGTACAGGATGAAAAAAGTGCAGTCTGCCATATCTTTGCTTTTTTGGCCTGTGTGAGTGGAGGGCCAAGAACTGCAAATGGTTTTTCTTCTACATGGTGCATGTCTCCAGCTCCCTGACTTTTGAAGTTCAAGGTTGTGTAAAAAATAATTTGTACTGAGTCAAGATTACTGATTAACTATATCGGGTGCTTCCAGCAGGTCTCTAACCTGTTAATTTAAGATAAAGAGTTGGAAAGGAGCTTGGTTGGTGTCTTGTCACCAGTGTCATCCTGTCCACATGAACTTGAGTCACACAGAGCAGAAACCTGAACCTAGGTCTCTGGGGGCTGTGGCTGGTGTTCTGTCACAGACCTATATTATCTCTGCAGAGAGGCCACTACCAATAGTGTTCCTCAGGACTCATGATGGGTTTTTAACACTACTGGAGATGGAAAGCTGAGCTCCACTTCCAACTCCACCTTGGCACTAATTAATTATAGCTGTGTGACTTTAAACAGGTCCCTTGGCCTCTCTGAGCCTCATATGTATAAAATGAGACGGCTGAATTGTATGAATCCTTAAGGGAGATAATGTAAAAGCACTTAGCATGCTTCCTAATGCAGTTGATGTGCAAAAAGAAAGGTCACTGTATTAAACTATGCTGAGGCTATAAAAATGCTAAGTTCCAATAATTCCTTGATTTCCAAAATAACCATCATTATATTCAATAAACAAATATGTGTTAACTGATCCTATGTAGAAATCATGGTGCTCAGATCCAATCCTAAGGGATGTAATAATTTATTAGGAGCAATAGGATATACTCAACCATAATAAAGATGATTGCTTTTAAGTTCCACAGAACTACCAAATTCAATGGCAGTTCAGAAGAAGAAGAGAGAATTTTTGGCTGCAAGGAGACTTGAAAGTATTTACGAAAGAAAGTATGCCTGAGCTCTTTCTAAAATGCTAGACAGATACAATTTGGACAGGTGGAGACTGGAAGAAGGTGCAGTGATGACAACATCCCGGGTTTGGGGAATGATATGGAGATGGGTGAGTGCAAAGTGTCTGGAGAATGTGAGCTGACCAGTTTGAGTGGAATGCAGAAGACTGCTGGGAGATAAGGATGAAAATGTGAGCTGGGAGACCACAGAAAACCTCTGAACTCTTGATGGGAACTTGAACTTTTATCCTATAGGCAACAAGGAGTCCTTAGAGCTGAAATGCAGCCAGTGCTATGGTAGGGCTGGATTAATGCCTAAAATCACTGGGAGGGCACCAGGGCAAACCAGAGTCCAAGAAATGAGTACAGTGGCTATGCTCATTTGTGTGGAGGCAATGGGACTAAAAGGACGTGAGTATGCCATAGTCTTAAGTACATGTTAAAGCTTTTAGCAAGTGACTATACAAGTTGTACTTAAGAAGAGGAAAGGGAATTTATTACTTAAAAAAAACTTTAATGGGAAGGAGCTCTTAAATTTTGAAGCAAGGCCTGTTATGATATGGCTTTAGAGTACAAAGGAAAGCCATGAAGAATGCGATCGGACCCTTGCGTTAAGAGGATGCTGCACCATAGCAGGCATAGGACAAATAACTGAATTTGGGTGATGGTGACAATGACAAGAGAAAGATGCAATGTTGCACAAGGGAAAAATCCACAGAAATTGGCCTGTTTAAATGCAAGGGGTAAAGGAGAAAGTCCAGGGCTGAAATCTGGAGTCTGAATAATGACAGCAGTAGGAACAGGAAGTAAATTTATGCATGTGTTGTTTTTTTAACCAAGAATCATTTTGCTGTTTAAAACAAATTCTGCCCAAGTCAACCTCTGTTATCACTGCATTTCTAACAGTTAGATATGATATACTCATTTTTAAGTATTAAGAAAAATAAGTGGTTCTCAATTTGAGTGAAAGAATCTACCTTAGAAAGTATCTCTATCTGGACACTGAGGAGTACTAGCCACTAGTTCTCAAAGCACAAGATGTAGGCAAGGCATTTCCAAAAGGCAAAAGTTCATTTCTACAAAGTTAATGCTATGTACACATTAAAAACAAGAACTACAAAAAGAAACATTAAATAAAAGTTTTGCTTTTATTTAAAATAAAATGCATTTATACAGTCTTTAAACCATGGATTATCAGACAATTCTGGTATAATCCATCCCTCCCTGGCACCCTTTTGGGCTATGTGAGCTAGGAGTTTTCTGACTAGCACCAATGCAGATTGTAACAGCGCAATAGACTAGAACATGGCCAGTCCAGGCATTAGAGTTAAGGACATTGTGGCAAATCATGATCATAATGAAGTCATTCTTAACTTAGCAGATATTAAAACTGCATATTAATTAAATCTTTTAAAAGCATTTAATTAATGCAAAGATGCTACAATTAAGCTATTTGCTAGTTGTGAGTAGTTTAAAAAAAACTGTACAATTTTATAAAATTTGTGTTTGTACATTAGTTACACAAAATGCATACTTCATAGACCTTTACTTCATATTATAATGCAAAAGTTGCATATTTTAGGCAGACAGTGAATATGCTGGTGAATACTAAAAGTGTTGTAATACAATACTGTGTAAAAATAAAAACACAAGACAGTATACATACATGCTTATTCAAGGACAAAAAACCAAGCATAACGGACTATAACAGCATTTTCCTTCAAGGTCAAATAATGACAGTATTAAATATCTGGTAGCTTTTGCAGGCCTGATTTATATGGGCAGGGAGGCGGGAATCAAATGGCTACCAGAAATAGGATTATTTTAAACCATGACATAAAAATAAACATACATTAAAACACATGCATTAAACATGATAAATAGACTTCATATAGGTTAAGCCCTGGATAGTTTTTAAGTAGATGGCTTTTTTCTTACACTTTGGCTAGCTTACATCAGTGATGATTTGTTCCTGATTTTCCCACTATTTCAATTCATGGCTGTAAGGAATGTGTGCCATATTCGACAGTCCATTTATTGTATCATGATAGCGGATTAATAGTAGTGCTTGTTAGTGCACATATTAACTGGTCTGATAAGGCAAAAAAGTTTTCATGATAAAATGATAAATTTCAAGCTTACTTTATTAAGCAGCATATAACAAACAACAGCTTTTAAAGTTAAATATTGTTATGGCCATGGAGTTTCATTACACAATATTTCTATTCACACCCAACCACTGGTAAGTTTGTAGAACATCTCTTCATCTAAACTCTCATTTTGGTCTTTTGCACGTGTTGAGAGAAATATGTAGCCACCAATGAATTCATGAACCACTTTACAATCTACTTCAGTACAAATGAAGGACAATCTTACTTCATCTGCAAACTCTACAGTGACCTGCAACAAAGACAAAGAATTACATCAGTCCCAGTAAAACTCAAGATGTTACAAGCAAAGCTACTGTACTGTTTAAGGTCTGTCCTATGACAAAATACTTGTTGATATTCAATTAATTACTCTTTTAAATCCTAAACTTATAATACCTTCATTTCCAAAAGAATAAGGAAAGTTTACTAGCACCTCCCCCACCTCCTTTTAGTTTTCATGTTCTGGAAAGGGAGACTAAATGCAAAGGTTTTAGGTCATTAAGTTCCCAAATGGTCTCTGGTGATTCAATTAATGAGAATATCTCTCCTCAAGCCCTCTGGGAAAACTGACTTCCTGTGTTTTATTTAATATTTGCTTTAGACACTTAACCTAAAGTATCATGTTTGACTATTTCAGAAATATGAGATTTTGTGAAGTGATAGGAGTTGATAGAACAAATCCAATATGATCCTAAACCACATGACTTATTAGCAAAAGACTATTTTACATGATATCCATGTACTCCAAGGCTAGGGGAAGCATGATACATAGTAGTAAATGTGCCAGGTTTGAGAGCCAAAGCATCTGAGTTTGAATCCTGATTCTGTTGCTTACTAATTGGGTGTGGTCACGGACAATGATGGTCCTTAGCCTCTAAATTTCAGTGTTCTCACTGTAAAGTAGTGTTAATCCATCTTCCTTAGAAGGCTGTGATGAGGTTTAGAGATAGCGTACAAATATAAATATTCTAGTATCATGCCTGGCACACAGTGGGCATTCAATAAATAGTAGTTATTGTTATGAGTGGAAGGGAGTTATCCAGTATAGAAAGACAACTTTCTAAAAGATCAGGCAATACTCTAAGCAAATCATCATGTCCTTAGAATTTCAGTAACTGGACTAGTCATGAAATAGGCAAGTTTAAGTGAGAAATGAATAACCAACCACGGTCTGTCTGTGCTTTAAGAGGTAATAGCACAAATAACCTTCAGAATTCATAGGCCTTTTTATTCTTAATTTACTAATTTTTATCAGAACTACATTCAGGTAACATAGTTCCTAACTTACCATTTTGATCTCCCAGTTTACATTCCACTGTTTCATGTTGCTGAAACGCCATGTTTTAATTGCATCTCCAGTGCTGGCATCCATTCTAATTAGTCTGTTGTATGCAATTCCAATAAGTTCTTCTTTTTTGCCCCCTTGGAACCTATAACATTAAAACATGTTGTAGGGAAATGAGAGGTAAATTAACACCAATTGCTAAACATAGAAACTGGATAAATTTCAATATTCATTTAGAAATTAATTTTATGATGCTGTCCTAAGTATTAAAATACAGGTTATACTTAAATCATTCAAAGTTTGGCATGTTCACACATGTGCACAAAGTATTTGATAGATATTTACACACTGGGAGACACAATTATGGTCTGACTTTGGAGTTTTGGCAGATCTGGGTTCAAATTCTGGCAAGTTTCCCTACTAGCTTTTTTTGGGTGCGTGTGATCCGAACCCTCGGGCGGGAGCGCCGCCGCGCTTCCCAAGCGGCGCACTATCCAGTGCGCCACCGGGCCGGCCCGTAGGGAAACATATTGATCTTGTTTTTCTTCAAGACATGTGCTATTCTCACATGAGTGAAATTTTATAACCCTAAAAAAAAGTGCTATTCTCATATGAGTGAAAGCAAATTCATTTTTGAATTATTAATGTGAAAATTAAAAGTATAGAAAAATATATTCCAATATTCTTAAAGTTTTACTGTAAAACAGGTTAATGGGTCAATGTAGGCATGCTTTAGATATTTAATTTTTAATTATATGAAATAGATTAAGTAAAACTGCACAGATTAAAGTTTACACATAGGTACTGAGTAGAACCACTGACCTTGCAATGAAGTGTGTGATGCCGAATTCGGGCAACGACTGCCAAGCTTGAATAAATCTCATCTTGGCTTCAATTAGACTCATCTGAGCTACATTCTGATGGGCCTCCAAGATTCTAGCTGTTATCTAAACATGATTAAACATGACTGTTACCATTAAACATTATTCTTTCATGGTAGAATCAAGACAGAAAGATCAAAAGATTGAATTATGCACCTCCCACCCCAAAATCATATACTGCAAGAGCTGGAAATACATAGTATCTGAAGCTACATTTGGAAATTATAATAAAGGAATATATAAATGACTTTTCAGAATAAAATATATTTATTCTTAATTTCTGTTTCCATATATCTAGAAACAAAAAGCACTATTAAGAGTACACGACTGTCACACTTGAGACATATTCCAATGTGCGCATATATGGTACTGCTATTATACAACAGCATAGTGTAATCCACATATACATGATGAGTTTTAAATTTAGCACCAAGATACATAATCAGAATGAGTGCCTGGAATACAAGTTTCTAGCAGGAATATTTGTTAGCAGCTTTAAGGTACTTGAAATTATCATAATAATTTTTTTAAATTTCTAAAGAAATCATTAGCAAAGTTATATTTAAATTTAAATTATAACCAGTTTGGGATGACTACTCCCACCAGGAGTAGAAAGGGATTAATCCACGAGGAAAGGCTGTGGCTATGGCTTTTAAAATTTCAATTTATTCATTCTCTCTTTTTCTCTCTCGTAAATATGGAGAACTTACCAAATCTCTTACATAGCCTGGCTGTAGATGGCAATGCGAGGAAAGAAAAAGGAAGCGGAAAGAAAAAAAAGAGGCAATCAGAAAAAATGGCAATGAAGCAAAGGAAAAGTTGTGGTAACCTGCAAACCAAAATTCCAGCCAAAAATCATGCAAAAAATTACTTTAGTTGGAAACCAAGCAAAGTGAATGCAAGAATGAGAATGAAAATAAGGAAGCAGCAATTACTTTCCATTTAGAATACTGAGAAACACCCCACGTAATTTTAGAATGTTAAATGTCATACTAAAACTAAGGGTAGAAATTTGTAGGGAAAAAATAAAAAGAGCAAATACCTCTTTTCTCCCTTCACATACCAGTTCTTACTGATTAGGATAAAGCTCATTATTTTAGTAGCAAAATAAAAATTAATATTCAAAAGCTTTTAAAGTCCTCTCAGATTTAGTCATATAATATGATCCATGCACTGCTTTTCAGAAATAAGAAGTTGAAGGCATAAAATAAGTGCAGTGCCCATACTGTTTCTTTATTTACACAAGAAAAGCAAACCCTTCAATTACCATCTGTTTTTTGCATCCTTTTTCCTGGAAGGAAAAATAAAGAGATGCTGTATACTATACTAGGAATTGTGGCTATGTGTGTGTTAGTCATTTCAATTTGTGTTAACATAAACACACAGAAAAGTCTTTTCTTTAAAATTTAAAAACCCAGTTTGAGAGTCATATTTATTTACAAATATCCATAGCAAGTCTAGTTAATATATGTATAATTTGGGGAAATTAAAGTAGATTAAATATAACAAAGGTTATATTGACAGACACCCAAAGGAAAACCATGTGTTTTTATGGCCTGGCAGGGATGAATGACCCTGAAGCCTGCAAATCTTCCTGCAAACTCCAGAATGCCACTGGATTTAGATTTAGTTTAACAGTTACTGAGCACTATGTCCAATAACTAGCAGGGTGCCTGACACAAGAAAGCAACTAAACTTCTAGCAGCACTTACTAGGTGCCAGGGCAGTAATACGACGGTACCTCAAAAAGTTCATGAAAAAACATTATTAAAATATAATACAAGTCTTACCATGAACTTTTTGAAGTACCCTTGTATATGGTCCTTCCTTCTGGGAACCACCTATAAGTCTAGCCAGAGAGAGGAAGATTAAAATAGAATGTGCAGTTGATAAGATGCCCATGTGGAAGACAAGAAGGATCCTTCACCACGGACCACACACATACTGCCCTCCTGTCAGTTAAAGATAATAAAACATTGTCTTTGTCCTCAAGAGAATATTCAGTTGAAAATCTAATCAAGAACTCAGGCATAGGAAACTACTATTTTAAAGGCTTCCAAGAAAACAATTCAATACAAATCATGTCATGAAACTAACATCTGGCAGTCCTCACAATTATACGTCAAGCTCTTTTTTTCTCTGATACTTGATAGTGAAATGATAAAATTGCTAAGATTTGAAATAACTCATTGCCTCTGAAGGCAAATAAATTCACTTTTAGAAACAAGTTTCTCTATAAATAATTTTTAAATGAAATAACTAAGAATGACAAATGAAATTAGTGCTTGCTTCACTTTCCCTTTTTAATTTACAATCTACATTCCACAAAGTTCCCCAGGGCAGCATTTCCTCCATTCCTTACTACTCCCACATCGCAAGACTGTGGGATAAACAATTTCCATGTAACTCACATAACCTCTGAAACTTAAAGACAAATACTTTGTGATTAAAACTTCTGAACATTTCTAGCTAAATAAACATTATATTTAAAGTTAAGGAAATGATAAGTGTTCTGGGTATTTCACTGGGTTTTCACTCACTTTTCAGTGAGTTTTTAAATTATCCCTTAACAAAGATAAAAACAATACTAGATAAAAACAAAATATTTATTTTAAAGGTCCTCCTCCTTTGCCACCTCAACTGAAAGTGTTTTCCTTTTATGACATGATGTTTGGTGCAGAGAATACCAGGGGCTATCCCAAGTGAAATTTCCCTGCAAAGAATCTCTTATATTGTACCAAAGAACCATTTTCCTAAATAGCAATCCTTTTACGGCATTAATTTCCAGGAAAGAAATTCTTAACAGAGTGGACAAAAGCAGTGAATTTCAAAAACTTTGTAACCTTGTGCAAAGTTTTGGTTAGGTTCTGACTATTAATGTTAATAAAAGACACTGTTAAAATGCAGACTGTTTCTACCCTTGTAAAGTTTCTTTCCAAAGCTGGAAAAGTCTATTTCAATAGCAAGAATGGTGGCTGTGCTTTATATCACACTTAATTATATAAGGAATAAAATTAAATGAATTAAGCAACACAAAGCATTAAGACAATATTCAATTCCCTGAAATGTGTGGAAGAAAATCCTGTTAAGAGTGATTTCCTCATGCTGTTCAGAATATGCTCTCAACTATTTTACCTCATTGTGTCTTATTCAAATGACAAAGACATTTTTTAAATGATCAATTTAAATTGACTACAGCCTAATCAAACCACCTTATATAAAATTAAGACCACCAATTAAGACTAAAATGTTTTATTTAAGAGGGGAAACTAAGTTTAAAGTGTATGTACAAAATTACAAAACAAACTAGCAGAGAACAGTAAATGAAGTAAAACGAAACAAGTACCTGCTTGTTCTTATACTTTTTTAGATAGCGAGGGGACACCAAACACTCAGGATTTATATCAGTTGTGATCTGTTCTGGTATTAACTGTGGATCTGGGTTTAAATGTTGCATCTTCAGAAAGGAAAGAATATTTTGAACTTCTAGGTTGTAAGAACTGTCCGCCATGGTCTTGCCTTTGGAGGCTAATCTGCAGGCTGCCATCCAGTGTGCATATTGTTTTTCCTGTTGGAAAAAAATATTAATGTATAAACTGTATTAACATGGTACATTTTTTGAGTATAAAATAAAAGGCTGACTGGTCAACTTACTTAGAAATCAAAGAAAATTGAGGTTTACATTTAATTGGAAAACTTACATTGTCACAACGAAGCCAGATTTCATTCATGCCCTCTGCAACTGGAATCAGGAGTTTAATGTTGAATTTTTGGCCTGAAATGTTTACATCTGGAGTAACTTCACATCCTGTAAAAAAATAATTTAACTATTACAATGATTAAATTTACTTTTAAGAAATGCCAAGCCAATACAAGCAGATGTCATTTTGTGACATCTTAACATGTTGGATTTTGCCACAATATTTTAGGAACCTATCTGCTACAGAAGGTAACATACCCATAATATGCTTGGGAAATTGGTATGAAAATAACTTTGGAATTCAGAATATCACTTTATAGGCAAGTTTTCAGGAATACACACATGTATGGGTTATAAGAATCTATGTAGGTTATAAGAATCCATGTAATCAACACTTTAAGCAAAATTTCCTGACCTTGAACTCTTCCTTATGGGGAGGCAGTAAGGAAAAATAAGATAATGTACATATCAGAGCTCCCTAAAAGGTATTCCAGTGGTCTATGCTTAGTTCATGTCACCTTTATAAGACCATCCAGTAGGCTCTATGAGGAAAATTTTTAATTGTTAGTAAGGCTTGCTGCTGCTTTGCTATTTGTACTGGAGCAATTCCTCTTGGCACAGAATATAAAGAATAAGATGATAAATACTCCTATATCCAGAGAGAACAAATGTTAAAATTGTCATTTTTTTCCCTCTCCACATAAATATTTTACATAATGGCTGGCTGGTTAGCTCAGTTGGTTAGAGCATGGTGCTGACAATACCAAAGTCCAGGGTTTGATGCCTGTACTGACCAGCTGAGAAAAACAAAAAAAACAAACAAAAATATTTTAAGTATTAAATAAGAGAAACAGAACACTTTAGATAATGGGAGGTTCTCTTTGTTCTCATCTCCAGAAGCAACTCCTACCATGAATTTGGTGGATTTCTACTCCCCTCCTTGTTTTCTTTTTAAAATATTTACTACATATAAAAAGCTCCTTTTATATAAGCTTTAGAAATGATGAGAAAGTTGTGTGGCAATTTGTTAACCTGCAACGTTAAAACAAACAGATGTTGTTTGAAGACACATAATCTTTTGCACGAATATCATTAATCATTCAAGAAGATTTAAAGTACATAATCCTATAATAATTAGGCCTCTTTTTAAAATATCAGGAAAACTAGAAAGGGAGAGAGAAAGTGAGTACCCTCAGGCACAGAGGGCACTTACAGGACCACATCTTAAACAACGTTCATTCCATGCCACCTTGGTACCCTACTTCCATGGTAACAAGCTGGACTTTGGTGGTACCCAATTACTATACCTCTGAAACATTAATTGCAAACAGCCCATTCTGATCACAACCTCCAATCCTAACTCTCTTCAGACTCTTTGAGGGACCCTCTCCTGTGACTTCTACACTTTCTCCCCACCAGCAACATGTCTCACCTTTCCCTTTTCTCCAATCCAGCCTGGACCCCACTCACCAGATATCACCTCCAACTACCTAGACTCACTGTCTTTGCATGAAATACCCACTTAGCAAAACCTTAACCTTGGCTCAGTCCAATCATCTTTTACTTGTTTATACTCAGGCTGCTTATCTCACTGTAAGAGGGGAGGGGATCAGAAAAAAGAAATGACAAAACTGAGCAGGTAGGTTTCACTAGAAATAAATCCCAACCTCAACCTGGCCCTTCACATGTGCAATCCTTCTGGTATTTATACAGATATTCTCAACAATGTCTATTTCAAATCTTCTCAGACATACTACAGTGCGCTACTTACTCTCAAGGGACAACTTGACCTCTTATTTTCTCTAAGAAAATGACAGTTCTCAGAAGTAAAGTCCCTCAGCTTCTTGCCACCATACAAGATAAACCTAGTGGCCCTCATTTCCACACAGTGGACGAGGCATACCCTCTTCTTTCCTATCCAAGTGGGGTGAGTTTATTTACCATCCCAGGAACCTTGCTCCATCATGGAGGTCCTCTCTCTGTCCTGATACTAGATTTCCTTCTTTCTACTGTCATGTTTCTGTCAGCAGTTAACTTCCTTGAGTATCTCCCATCTTACAGCACAACATACCTCCCTCCTCCACTTTATATCTCTCTCTTCTGTTACTGCTCTCTTTCTTCCTTCCTTGTCATAGATAAGGTTCTTTAAAAAGCTGTCTTTGTTTCCTATTTACTTCTCAATGACTGTTCTTTGGCTCTCACACTCAATAAGCCACTGAAATCTACTGAACTTGTTCTTATCAAGGTCACTAACCACATCCACGTGGCTCAGCTATCTTACTTTTCTGTATCATTTGACACTATTGACTACTCTGTCCTTTTTGGTTTTTTTGTTTTGTTTTGTTTTGGTGGCCGGCTGTTCTTTGGTGTTATAACATCATGCTCTAACCAACTAAGCTAACTGGCCCAGCCCTACTCTGTCCTTTTTGAAACAACTTGTATAAGTTACTTCCATCATACCTCACTTCCATGGTCCTCCTGTGCAATTTTTTGTTTGTGTCCTTCGCAAAGTTCCTCTTCCTCTACCTGCCCTGTTCCTTAAATGTGGGTGTTCTGCAGGATTCTGTTCTTAGCCTTCACTTCTCATAGACGATTCCAATGGCTGCATTTACCATTAATGCTAATTGCTACTGTATCAGTATCTACAGAATGTATGTTTCCTCTGAACCAGTGGTCTACAGGTTATCTCCAAACAGATATCCCACAAGTACTTCGAGTTTAAACTATCCCAAAGTTAAACTCATCATCTTTCTCCCCAAACCCAACTCTTCTATATTCTATCAATATCACCCTATCCACCTAATTGTACAAACCAGAAGCATGCCCCTCCCTTTAGCCTCCTCCCAAATCAATCACCCAGTCTTTTGACTGAATTTCCTCAGTATCTACTGAATTTGCTCCCTTTTTATCTTCTATATTGATTACCTTAATTTGGATTTCTATCATCTCTCTAAAGTTACTCCTCTACACTGTAGCTGATATAAATATGGATACTATCATTCCTGTGTTAATAATCTTTCAATGACACTTCACTGCTGTCAGTTTGAAAAATAATCTCCTTCCCATTTTTATCATCCAGTTTCTTCTGCTATTATCTCTTGTGGTAGCAGGAATCAGATTCCATAGCTATTAAGGAGGTATTCATCATCCCCCTTAAATTCTATGTTCCAGCAGCAAAACCCCCTGCAGTTGCTGATACTTTTATCCAGGCATTTTTGTACAATCTCTGCCTGGAAAACTCTTTTACCAACTCTCCTCTTTCCTTCCACAGATCTGTTTCTCTTTGGATCTTAACTCAGACTTCATTTCCCTCATGGAGTCTCCCTACCTTTGCTGAAGACTAACTGATATAGTGCCCTATCCCTCTTGCTCCTTTGACCTTTCACTTACTTTTTAAAGTATTATTTATTGCCCAAATTGTAATTCTTTATCTCATCAACATGCTCTAAACATTTTAGGAGTCGAGACTTCAATTTATTCTTCCTTGTATCTGTAGTACCTAGTACAGTTGCGGTGTAGGAGTTTAATTAGTATTAGCTGAATAGAATTTTTTAAAACTTCTCATTTTAGATCTCCACAGGGCCTTACAGAGCATCCAGTCCAGAACTTTCATTTCTTAGACGAAGCTACTTAGGCCCAGATAGACTATCTTTTCAAAATCGTAGGGGTTATTTCATAGCAGAGCAGAATCTAGGCCTCTGATTCCCAGTCCAGTGTTGTCAGTGTGATGTTCGGGAAAAGTGCTCCTTTCAGACAACTTGGGAGAGGAGGTGGGATGAGAACTGAGAGCATCTCACAAGTTTATTACTTCCAGGCCAGGATATGACTTCTTAGTCTCCAGGAAGGAGGATAAGATTTAATAGGGATAGTGAGGACAGGGCCCAGAAGACAGATCTAGTCTCTAAGTCAAGAGTGGATCATCTGAGCTGGTTCTGGGAAGCTGAAGAGGGAAGCAAGAAGAAAGCCACAGCAGATTCTGAGAGCAACAGATAATGGTAGAGACCCAAAAGTGAAACTCGTGTGACTGAGAGAGGAAGGCAATAAGCTGAATTAAAAGTTTCAGGCAAATTACAGAATTCCAACACATGGGAATAGTAATTCCCTACCCAGGACTGAGGTTTTCTATTTTTTAAAATGTGTATAACTGTAAAGAGACATTTCAGATGACTACTATGCAGAGTTTATGTATTAGGGTACAGATTTGGACATTTTGTTGAAATATACTAAAAAACAGATGAGGAAAAGCACCTCTGTATTTTAAGTGTTAAATGACATTATTCTGGGAATCATTTTTGTGAAATAAGCCAGGGGCCTTTTCTTTGTGCTTTTGTCCGGTATTTTTAGTTAGTTAGAAAGGTATACTGCTTTATATACAATAAAGTATGTTCATGCAAAATGTTCCCAAAGGAGAGATGGACTGAGCCGCTAAGAATAACTGAGAACTGGCCTGCCAAGGGAGGTGCAGCCTTTGCTACAATCGAGCAGCTGGGAAACCAGGAGGCTGCCACTGTAGCTTTTAGCTCCAGAGCCTGAAACACCTCACTCCTCTTTCAATTCTGTGTCTCTAACCCCTTAACTCAGTTCAGAATTCAAGTCTCACACGAATGCATCTGATTGGAATCTAAATCTCACTGGAAATGAGTCTGGAAAGTGTATTTTAGTTTTCTAGCCTTTGCTCTAAGGGAAAGTGCAGTAAGAGGACTGTGGTGTAGACAATGAGGAGCCAATCTACTACATTCTCCACCAAACATGCCAGGTCCAAGGGTTTAAGCTCATGAGAGAGTGGTTCTCCGGAGATGCAGCTTCCTAGAGGAAGTGGTATGTAAACTGGAAGTGAACCAAGGAATTTTAGTGAATAATATCACCACAAGTGGAGGCTCATTAACACCCTGCCAGACCAGCTAAAGGCTCTGCAGAGACATCACAGTGAGCAGAAGCAGGATGTCCTCCACCTGCAGAAGAACCAGACCAACCTGGAGAGGAAATCCTCCAACTACCTGAACCAGTGCATCAATCAGATCAAAGAAGTGAAGGAGCAGTGTGAAGAACCAATAGAAGAAGTCACCAAAATAGGAAATGAAGCTGTAGCTCCACAGACCTGAGTGAAAGAAAAAGATCAAAGCCAATAGCTGAGCCCTCATCCAGGCTTGGCCCAGGCTACAGGAAGCAAGCCTGCCACAGTTGCCACAGTGGAAAAGAAACGTGTGCCTCAAATACCAGCCCCTAGTTCTGAGACAGCTTTAGGTTTCAAAAGACAAGAGGAAACCAGTGAGACTCAAGTTGTCAACTAGGAGCCTCAGAGGGATATCCTGGGGTTGTGCCAGGGACCAGGCTGAGAGCACAGTAAAGACAAGACTGTGCAAGGAAGAGGTGTTAGTGGAGGCAGAGAACTTGGCTAAATCCTGAAGATGCTAGTCACCCCATGGTGAGCCAGGAAAATCAAGAGGCTAAGGACCAGTGGGGCCAGCCTGTCATCAGTGAAGGTGAGGAAGAGGAGCAGGATGCTGATGAAGAAGGGAGAAATCAGTAGATGAATACAACACGGTTGAAAATGAGGTGGAACCCTAAAGAGACAAGGAGGAAGCCCCTGTGGAATAAGGAAAACCTACATGTCCTTATGCTAAGGATCAGAAAAGAGACACCAAAAATTTACTTGACAAGTGAGAAAACCAGAATCACACATCAAGTCAGGTCTGCACAAAGAGCTTACAACAAAATATTCATGTAGAATTGAATACTCAAAACTGAAAAGTACTAAGTAAAAAAATCTTAAGTATTTTTTAAAAAGTACCCAAAGGAGTAAAGAAATTGCTAAAAACCTGTTTACCCCTGCAAGTGAAGCTTACTGAGTATCAGGCCAATAGATATTCCACCATCAGCACTGATAATTCAAGGCCTTCCTTACCTCTCAGGTTCATCTGATGAGCTGGTGTGCCACTGGATTCTTCTTTGCTCTTATAGCAAGAAATAGATGTATCTTTGAAGGTGCACCAATATTGCTTGTAACCTTTCAGAGTCAACTTTTTTGGCCTATGTATCAAATAGATTAAGAGAAAAACCATTTTGAAGTAACTTTATCAACTCCGTTTTAGTAGTAAAGTTTGACAATGTTAAAAGTCTGAGGCCAAGTTTTACACGTGCTGAAATCAATTCCCTAGGGCCAGTGTGTTACATTCAATGTTGCTGTTACTAGATGTGCCTGTCCCTTCTCAATCTACTCAGGAAGATCAAAGAAACAGTGAGTGGTTAGAGCAGAAAGACAGCAGGGCCTACGTGCCAGTATTTCCCAGTTGAAGGCATCCCATCCATCACCAGCAGGTCACGTGGAAAGATTATTAAAAAAGGTACAGTAAAGGTCAATAATTGGAAGATTCCTAGGTCCCATAATTAACTGCAGGTTCATGGGTGTCTATAGGGCTCTTTGGTGCCTGTATGAAGAAGCAAGTTTATCTGGCACAACTGGAAGTGAGGGAAATGCTTATCTCTCTCAGGGTTATATTCCAATGGTGACATTAACTTGCTACTCCAATGTCAAACAGAAGATGACAGAACAGTCATGAGGAAGAGTGGATAAGGAAAGGTACGGGTAGATGGAAAAGGTGTGTGAAAGGAGAAGGAATGGAGGTAGTAGGGCAGTGGCACCTGAAATCCTGAGATATATCTCAGAACTGTTACATGTTTTGGGCTGTTATATGTTCACCTACAGTAAATGGTTTATTCTATAATAGTTTTATACCTTACACAGGAGAAAATAGTATATTCCCTATCACCTCCTTTCCTTTTTCCCCTCTGCCTAATGCACATCTCTCTTGATTCTGTGGAATATAGCTGGATTGACTATTTAAAAATCTAGATAAGATATACTGGAATCTTATATAAAATGTTCCATGAACAAATGAACAGAATTCAATAGAATCTGGGGCTCTTAATAAGGAAATAACTATTGGCAGTAACATGCACAGCTTCCAACTGAGGCCCAGAGGGGCTGCACACTCTATTACTATGTTCCAGTATCTATATAATGCACTATAAGTTTCACAGTCTTTTTTTTTTTTTAAAGAAAAATGTTTATCAGATAAAATGAGTACTGTGATTTTAATTTGGTAAAGATGCTTATTTTCTCTCACTGTAATTTAATGTTCATATAATTGGTAAATCCTTTTACCGATGCATTTGCCAATCAAACTTATAGTAAATTAAAATAATACGAATATGACAATAAAACTGACACTGATTATTCATTATTTGGAATCCTTCCTCTTTTTGTACTTACTTGAAAACTTTAATATAGTCAGCAAGTTCAGGAATGGAAGTAATGTCACCCTGGGGAGAGAATTAAATCACTTTTTTCTTATTGTTTTAAATTTAAAATTCTTTCTAATGTTTGGTATCTGATACCAAGAACAAGCTTATTTAATAAGAAGAATCACATAAAATACAGATTATAAAATTTTAAAAGATATAATCATACTACATGGTCATATGAACCATATATGTTCTTCTTGGTAGAAAAGCATTTTTGAATAGCATAAAAATTAAAAATTTGATCAAAATGGCAATTTATACAGTGCATAAGAATATACTGTGTTATTTCCAATACAGCTGAAACTGTAGCTGCATATGGAAATTTTATAAATCATAATAGCCCTGAGGTAAGTGTTTCTTCAGCAATAACTAATTCCTAAGCTTTAAAGCCAAATATAGCATTTAAAGATTTTCCTGAGACCTATTTTTCTCTTTTTATAATATATATATATTTTTTTCCTTTTTGTCTTTTTTCGTGTCCAGCAATGGATCGCAACCCTCAGTGTCGCGCCCGTACCGGACCGGGACCGGCAACGGGATCGCAACCCTCGGTGTTGCTCCCACACCTCGCTCAGCCAGTGAGCGGGAACCGGTCTGTATGTGGGATCCGAACCCTCGGCGGGAGCACCACCACACTCCCAAGCGGCGCACTGTAGCAGTGTGCCACCGGGCCGGCCCCTCTCTTTTTATAATATTTTTAACTTTTCCTCTGCAGAAATGTTTTCCCACCACTTATAAAAGAACATGCAGAGTATCAGAGTATCTACCTTTACTGCACTGGAAGCATTACAGCCTAGTCCAATATTACTTACAAAAAAAAAAAAAAAAATTCCTTGAATGACTTTGAAAAATCAATGTCTGACTTCTCTAAAGCATTAAATATTTTTCTTCATCCACCCCACCCCCAATATTTTGTGACAATATAAATCCAAAAAAAGGTAAGCATCAATTCAAACTAAATTAATAGGTAAAAAGATTCACCCTACCAAAATTGTTGATGTTTTACCCCCTTCCAAAGTAATCTCCAAGTCTGAAAGGGCAGCGTCGACTTCATCAACTTCTTTGTCAGTGTTGTTCAAATGATTCTCTGATGTCATGATTGACAGCTTATTTATATGATACTGAAACCAGAAATATTTTATTAAAATGATTGTTATACCTGTAAAACTTTAAAATGAAATTACTATCTGAATCTATACTGAATACATTTCATTACCTACTTTGACAAGATAAAAGCATCTAGGAACTAGAACAACAGGAATATAAAGGGCATGCATGGCACCTGAAATCAATATCCTAAACCTGCTAATAAATATTTATCCAAAAGAAGTAGGGTCTTTGGACACACACAAATGAATTCATGTTTGGGAGGCTCCAGGACTTAGAGAGTTAATAGGTCCTCCACTAAGCTCTACATGAGCAGAGATATTTGACTATTTTTTTCACTGCAGTCTTACCTATGTTTAGAATAGGGTCTGATATCAATGAATACTGAATGAATGTACAGAATATGCATAAGGTCTTTTGTAGAAATGGATTAACATTATACTACTATTATTACCCAGAAGGAGAAAGTTATCACCATTATCTTGAAAGCTAAAGCTCCATTTTGCTCCCATCCTTTATTTAATGCTCTGTATTCTCAGTTACACAAGAGTGGTAAGAGATTATGTTTATATGTGAGTACGCAAACACCCACATATACATATATATATGTGTGTGTGTATAACAAGAATTTAGAATGTTTTAGAGACTAGTCAAATGGTGGTGACCAGAATCTTTATAGAAATTTGGATTATAAAGACCATTCTAAGGAGGTCTCAGATAGAAATGAGAAGCTTATTGGAAACTGGGGCAAAGATCACCCTTGCTATGAACGTGCAAGGAACATGGCTGCATTCTGTTCATGTCCAAAAGTTTTAAGGAATTTGGAACTTCCAGGTGCTGACCTAGGGTATTTGGTGAAAGAAATTTCTAAGCAGTAAAGCATTCAGGAAGCTTCATGAGTACTTGTAACAGACTACAATGAGTTATGGCAGAAAAGGCATGAAGTAAAGGCAGAATCTATAATTAAAAAGAAAGCAGAAGGCAAAAATTGGAAAATTCTCAGCCTTGCCACATAAAGAGTGAGAAAGTCTGTCTGAAAGAGGAAACCAATGGTGTAGCCCAGTAACTGTTTGCTAAGAATAGTACAGAAGAAAGGGATTATCAAGAGAATGGAAAAAAAGACTATGAAGGCATTTCAGAGTTGTTTGAGGCTGCCCCTCCCAACATAGGCCCAGAGATCTAGTGAGAGAGAATGGTCTCAGGGAACCCCAAAGCACCCTTGACAGGACTGCTACCCAGGGCCACCTTGGCTGCTCCAGTTGCTTCAACTGTGGCTAAATTGGCCCCAGGCATGACTGGACCTGCACTTCCAGAAGCTACAAGGCTGGAAGTCTTGGCAGGGTCCACATGGTGTTAAGTCTGCAGGCTTGCAGAATGCCAGAGCTGTGGAGGCTTGAGAGCCTCCATCTCAATTTCAAAGGGTGTATGGAAAAGGCTGGGGAGTCAGGAAGAGATCTGTCACAGGGATAGAGTCACTGCACACAGCCTTCACTAAAGCAACACCAAGCAGAAATGTTATGTTGGAGCTGCAGCAAAGAAACCTCACCAGAGCTATGCTTACTGGAGTCTGAGAGTGGGACCGCCACAGAGACCCCAGAACTGTAGAGGTACCAGTGTGCAACACCAGTCTGGGAAACCTGAAGCACAGCCTGAGACCAGGAAAACCCATAGGAGAAAGGGCTGCCCAAGAACTTGGAGGCCCAACCCCCATACCAGCGTGCAGAAGACATCAAACATGGAGTCAAAGTACATGATTTGCCAGCTTTGAGATTTAACGCCTGCTTTGCTGGGTTTCAGACTTGTTTAGGACCTGCTACCTCTTTCTTTTGGCCTATTTCTCCCTTTTTGAATGGGAATATGTACCCTATTTTTGTCCCACCATTGTATCTTGGAAGTAGATAACTTGTTTTGATTTCATAGATGGGACTTCAGACTTTTGAGCTGAAACAAGTTAAGACTTTGGGGATGAAATGAATGTATTTATATGTGAAAAGGACATGAGTTTTGGAGGAAAGGGGCAGAATGTTGTGGATTGGATGCCCCCAAAACTCACTGAAGCTTGATCCCCATTGATATATATATATATAGCAAGAGCGAGCGAGCGAGAGAGCGCGCGTGCATGCACACGTGAGCAAGTGCAAGAGCAATGAATAGTGATAACTACTTCCATATACACATAGAAAAATTTTGGGATATAGAACTCATTGATTTTAAATATACTTAAGTAAGTGATTTAGAACAAATATTAACAATCTATTAAAATTTAATGTTAAGTCTTTGAGAGGTATGTTCAAATCAGTAAGTAGCACTCCAAATTTCTAAAGTATTCATTTACTTAATATAACCTATTCATGGGAACATTTAATGAACAAATCTAGTCTCTGGCTATACCTTCAGCTGTGCTGAAATGAGATCCCTTCCAGTGGTAGAACCTCCCATGATCATGAATTATGGAGAACAAGGTAGGTTGAGACCCTTAGGCAGTGGCCCCAAATATCAGAATATATTAAGAATCACATGTAGAGGGGGTTAAAAATACAGATTCTTAGGTTCACCCCAGAGATTCTGATTCAACAAATCTGGGGTCCAGCCAGGAATCTACATTTTTACTAAGTGCCTCAGGTGATTCTGATGCAAAAGGTCCTCATGAGCCACACAGGAGAAATCCTGGCTATGAATGAGACTTATCATAAAATCCAGCTTTGCCTTCAAAAGTACACGGGATATCTGTTAAATTTTGTAATGTACAGTTGGACCTAAATGCTTTAAAAACAATGGTCTGTTTGATGGACAGCCACCAAAAAAAAAAAGTTACTAATTTATCTACTTTATTTTTTATCTATAGCTTATTTTGAATTTTACTTTGTTTATTTTTACTATTATAAATTTATTTTACACAAAGATCCAGATGCATCAAGGATAGCTCAGAGCGTAGGCTATGTCTGAAGTGAAAAGTACCAGGCATCTCTTCAACATACTTTCAAAGTTTCCTCATCCTGGTACTGAATGGCTCCCTACAACCTTTAGGTCAGTCTCTGAGAAGGCTTCCAACAACTCAAGGGATTCGTAGTCCAATATTATCTCATTATATCTAGATTTTAAAATGGCCTAGGAAAGCTACACTTTGAGACCAGTTTCCATAACTTAAAAATCCATGATCTCTGAGGTGTTTCTATTATACTGATATGGAATATCCACTACACATTAAGTTGGGGTGGGCTGCAGAATGCCATTTCTGTGAAAACACAGCTGTGTGGACGCTCTTTCAACAAATACTTTCTGAGCATCTACTATGTGCCAAGCCCTATATGCACCTATTGGCTTAAAACAAAATAAAACAAAACCACGCATGATTTTTATAACAAAAAAGATAAAAAGCAATGCTGTACAATAAAATCGGTGGTCTTTCTCATATATATTTCATGTGTATTATTGTTCTATCACTGGCAAAACTTCCACTAGAAAATTATGAACCTGTATTCAAAATAGAAATAGGTAGGTAGAAAGCCATAACCAAGTGAGGGACTCCCAATAAACTGTTCCAGAATTTAATTCAAGAAATTCTTCAGGGCTGGCCGGCTAGCTCACTTGGTTAGAACGTGCTGTCAGTAATACCAAGGTTAAGGGTTCAGACCCCCATACCAGCCAGCCATCAAAAACAAATGAAATTCTTCAGACAGTCTGAATCATTCAGAAACACAATACAGAATTCTTAGCTAGCTGATTAAGCAAGTCTCTAGAAAGTAACTGATTAATCCATCAATCAACAAGGATGTTACTTGTCTGTGCTTCTTTTTGACTCTCTACTTTCATCATGTAAACTAAAGAGAAATGAGCTGTTCTTGCTCTCTAACAGTAACTTTTTTAGTCACAACTGAAAACTTTTCTGGGTGCATAGAAGAAACCATTTGGAAGACTGGGAGCATTTCTGTTTGTGTTCTGAGGGAAAAAAATGAATTCATTTTTATAGTGAAAGCTCTTCAAAACTGAACATCAACTCTGCTTCCTGTACTTCTGTTTTTTAAAGAACATTAACTTTATCAGGACTTCAGGTGAAACCAGAATCCCATCATAATCTGAGAATACTTGCCAAAGCCTCAGATATCTGAAATTTAAGAAAGAGGTCATTGGATCTCTAAGAATGCTGATTTGTGGATAGCACCCTAAAACTATTTTACTATTAGAGAGTGTGCTGGTAAAAAAAAAAAAAAAAAGTGAATAATTTTTTAGTAAGCCCCAGATGTAATTCTGAAGCAGGTGGTGTGCAAAAACCATGTTTGGAAAAACACTGGTTTAATCTAAGGAAAATGTTAGCTATCTACTTCTTAAGGATTATCATTTCAAAAACAAATTTATGTTTAGTTTCATAAGTCTCTTAAAATCTTATAATCTAATAAGATATTATTTCTGTCATAGCCCACATTTTATGGTGTTTCGTATCATCCCCAGCTATTTATGAAATTATGCAGGTAAGCTTCACCTCAGAAATGTGATTTTGGGCCGGCCCGGTGGTGCACTGCGCTAGTGCGCCACTTGGGAAGCGCGGCGGCGCTCCCGCCCGAGGGTTCGGATCCCACATACAGACCGGTTCCCGCTCACTGGCTGAGCGAGGCGCGGGAGCA
>NW_007726390.1:229135-264788 GCF_000696425.1 Galeopterus variegatus | reverse complement strand
GCGGGAGCAACACCAAGGGTTGCAATCCCGTTGCTGGTCCCCGGTCCGGTACGGGGGCAACACTGAGGGTTGCGATCCATTGCCGGACACGGAAAAAAGACAAAAAAAAAAAAAAAAGAAATGTGATTTTTAAAATATATCTTATTTCCAAGAGAAAATTAATAGCTTTAAGCTAATATACATTTGGGGGTGGGAAGATATATTTGTTTACTACAAAATACAAAGAAGTAACTATTAAATATGGGATTAAACTCTTGATAACACAAAAAATTAAATTCATGTAATTATTTTACTAAGTGTCTACTCACTTTCTACATAGCAAAAATAAATAGTCTATCAAATGCTACTGGAATTACTATGCCATTTTACTATTTTATGCATTTCTACAATGTGTCCCATTTACCAATTCTTTTAACTACCTGCAAGGCTGCAAACATCATCATTTCTTCTTCTGTGCATTCAATTTCTTCTAGGAGAATAGCCCATTTGGCTTGCTCATAAAGCTGATTGATTCTGATTGCATCATACTGCAGCAAAAGAAACAGTTCTTTTGTAACAATATCACTTTTAGCATTAAAAAATTTTGAAACTCTGAGTATTCACTTTTGAAGCTTGACAAGAAAAATTTAATATACAAATTTTTCTGGGATTTTTATTCACTATCAAATACCCAATTACGAGAAAGAAAGATACCTGTAGGGTTAGATACCTATATATACCCACATCTAAATGACATTAAAATATGACAGAAGGTAACTTATTCAGTATCACAAACAGATTTTGTATGTTATTTTTCCAGGAAGTAACCACTAGATATTATAAGAAATCTAACTTGAAGACATTAAAGTAAGATAGAACTACTGATTACTTTTCAGTATTATTATTGCAACTTGCCACAGTACAATGTCATTGGAGAGCAAATTAATTATTTTGGAGAACATCTTGCTCACTGTGGAGAAGAGAACCCAGATGAAGTGACAGGTCTTTGAAAACAGCAGTTATTTTAAGTATCCAAAATAGAAGGTACATATATACTTGTGGAAAATAGATTTATATGTTATTGAATTATCCATTTAATTATATTAACAAAAATCAATAGTAACTTAACAATACAATCTTAGAATGTTAACAAAATACATGTCCCCTCCCGTGACAAACCTAACTATTCCCCAAATAGCTTTAGTTTTTACTAAAAATAGATATAATGTGGCCTAAAATGGATTACAATTATTTTTATAGTTCTGTTATATACACTTCACTGTTGTATAAAGAATTATTTAAGCACATAATAAAAGATGATAAACATATATGTTAAAATCTGAACTATAATCTAGACATGAAAAGAATGAGAAGGGTAGCCAAGAGAGGTTTTTTCCCAGGATGATAAGAGAAGCAAAAGATCCAAATCTGAGCCAACTGTTTTCTGAGGGAGAAAATCCAGATCTTTATAGCAAAATTAAATCTTACCAGAAAAGCATACAGTAGCACAGACACTATCAGTCATAGTAAAAACAGATAACTATGTTTGGCTATTATATAGGAAGAAATGTAGACTTAGGAAAAAATGTACGTGATGAAAAAAAATTTTTTTGAAGGAAGATCTTTGGCATATAATTAGTAATCTAAAAATAATTGAAAAGGTAATCTTTCAGAAAACATTTTTAAAACTTATATTTGAAGAGAGGCATTAAATAAAAAAAACCTAACTTGACCAATTCTGTACCAAACTAGTACTAGTACCAAACTAGTACTTTTATAATACAAATCAACCAAAAATTTAATTATCTTAACAAAAGAGAAAATGGTTTAGTTATGCTTCCAACCTACTAAAACAATAAGACTTACTTAAAATACAAATGCCTCTGCCTAAAGCTTTGGGTTTTTAACATTAACCAACACCTGCTATACACAGTCCAAACTTCTAAAAAACAAACATCCAAATGAACAGAAAACAAAAAGAAAAGAGATCCCTTTAAGCCCTCGGTACCTTTGGATTCAAATCAAAAAAGCTGTAATACTTGAATCGGAGCAGCAAGGCCTCATTTTCCTTCACATCTTGTTCCATGAGAGATCTTGAGGAGTCAAGCCACCTGGACAAATTAACAAAAGCAGTGTAATAAAGCAAGACAGAATTAATAAAACATTTCTTTTTTTTTTCCTTTTTGTCTTTTTTCGTGACCGGTAACGGGATCGCAACCCTCGGTGTTGCGCCCGTACCGCGACTGGCAACGGGATCACAACCCTCGGTGTCGTGCCCGCACCATGCTCAGCCAGTGAGCGGACCGGTCTCTATATGGGATCTGAACCCTCAGCGGGAGCACCGCCGCACTCCCAAGCGCCGCACTCTACCGAGTGCGCCACCGGGCTGGCCCTAATAAAACATTTCTATCTCTAGTTGGATAAAGAAATTCTTAATTGTATCTGTATCTTAAAACTTACCCTTGGTTGGTTTTTGCTTTATCAAGAAGAGCTTGAGGCTTGAACATTTTTGCCAGGATTTCTGGTGATGTGATTGGTTGACTCACAGCAAGTATACCAGGATTGCCTTCTGACAAAGCACTGTCACCAAACCAAGCAGAAGTTGGTGACAAGGGGCTTCCATCATGAGCATCATAAGTGGGGGTCATTGTTTTACTATAAAGTCCTGGGCTTGAATATATACTTCCTAAATAAGTAACATGGAAAATAAGTTGGTAAGTATGAAGTACAAAATCTTGGTTTTCAATAATAACACATACTATGATATAAAGCACATTGTGAAACACAAGCTTCATTCTGGAAGGAAAGCTTAGTACATTATTATACCTGTCTTGGAAACATGTGAAATTAATTCCACTTATATAACATTAGAACATGTAATAACAAAGCCTTAATATAATTAAGTTGGCAGAAATTCTGAGGAAAAAAAAATCAGTTTAAGAGAATTAGAAAATAAGGATACAGCTGAAGCAGACAGACCAATACTTTTTGTGTTTAATTGTGGCAAGGCTCACCTTTCAGAGGGCCAATGTAAAGAACATCAGTGCCTACAGGAAAGGAAAGAAAGGAATTCAGAAGATAAAGGAAAGGCAAAAATAGAGGACAGAAACAAAAGAATGAAAAGAAAATGGAAGAAAAGAAAAAAGATTTGTCCTAATTGTGAATCGTAAACTGAAGTACCTATTTCAAGTAGATTTAAGAGTTAAGAACCTTGAAGCTACAAACTAAAGTAAAACCAGTCTTTTGTCCAATTCAAAAGAGTTGCACTCTAGTCAAGTGTATTGTGACAAACATGTCTGTAACATTTACCACCATTTGAAATCCATACTGTTTTAAGATAGCTCAATGTAATTGAATAAATTCACATAAATTAAGACAAAAATTTTATTTAATGTTTTCTCAGTGAATAGCTAAACTGTTCCAACAGATTTACAAATAAAGTATTATTGCAAAAGGGTAGATAAAATTTTGCCCTAGAAAGCGGCTAACATATATCTTATAATTAAACCCCTGAAGGCAGGGATACTGTCTTATTTATCTTCCAATTTCTTTGTATTATAGGGGTAGGCATAGAGGTTATGTAAATAAAAATTTGTTACATTAGTCAAATGATGATATACCCTCCTTCACTTAAACTACAAAAATTAAGGAGATTAGATTTATTTAAAACATTTTAAAATGTTCAGAATGATGTTAAGTAAAAGCATCTCTCTCCCAAGTCCTAACCCTGCTAACTTATATTTTGTCCTGTAGTCATAATTTTAAAAAAGAAAATGTGTAATGGGTATAACATTGTTAATGGATGATGGAAAGAAAATGGTTTTTCCATGACCTAATTTAGGAATATGCTTAGGAACCTCTCTCCTTTCCTCCCTAACTTCTTTCTCCCACGCAATGATAGAAACAATTACCTGTGAAAAAGTGGTGGTAATGCTAGAGATTTTTGTAGTTGTCATGACCTAGTCTAGGAAGAGGGCAAAGTAAAAAAAAAAAATTTTTTTTACTGAAAAATGTGATCTCTTGCTAGCCACAGGATATCCGATTTAATATCCCTGGTACCACTTTTCCAATGTTAGTACTATAGCAACTTGTAAAATCTGAACATTGTTAAACTTAAACACAAAGGAAAGCTGTAAATTCTCCTTTTTCAGAGTTTGAAGAACATTGGGATAGTTAGTCGTAGGACTTTGTTTAAAAGCTAGAACCTTAAACTAGAGGGTATTTTTCAAACTTAAAATTGTGTGACACCTTTGTGTGAAAGGATTAATTGGGCAACCCACACTTATTAGAAGGGTTGAAAACATTACTCCAGCTCAGCTGGGCAAAGAATAATTCTGCTGTAGAGAGTATATATATGTAAATAAGGCATGGAAAAACATTCATGTCTAGGCAGAATCTTATTGTTTATTTCAAAGATTTATTAAATAAATCTTTTATTACAAATGTCAGAGTACTGAAAATTTGTTCCTAGCATGATGAACTATAACTACTATCCAGAACTGAGTTAAGTGAGAACTGACAATTTTCTTTATGAAGTTTCTAATACAGAAAATATGTTCCCCCAAATCACACATTGAAAAGAATCAGCCATCCACCCAAATCTCTTCCCTCTCAGTTTCCTACAGTTTGTATATTCTACACTTCATACTTTATCACTTTATTGTTCCTATTTTTGTTCCTTTTATTGTTCCTGTTTTATGGGCACTATATGTTAACAACTCATTCAGTGTTCCCAACGACTCTTATTCTCATTTTAGAGGAGGAATCTGAGGCACAGAGAAGTTAAGTAACTTGTCCTATGTCAAGAACTAGTAAACTGCAAAGCCAAGCTATAAGTAACACGGTCTGGCTACAGCTGTACACGCTGTCTCCGTGTACTACTGCAACTTATTTAAGCCATTCCCAGTTGGTGCGCATTGATTTGTTAGAGTTTTGTTACCAATGTCAGTATTGCAAACAAAATAATGCTTCGGGAAACATTTTTGTACTTATTTCCCAATTCTAGCAGCATTGCCAGGTCAGAATGTATATGCATTTTGAATTCCTTTAAGTCTCCGTTCAGAGACAATCCCAACTAGTTTGTTTTCATGCCTAGTTTAAAACACTTGAAGCAGAAACTAATACAGGGTAAGATGAAATACCAGATTTAGTCAGCAACAAAACATGAGTTTGCTGAGCAACATGGAAAGATATAAGAGAAATAAAGAACTAGTGTAAGACCACCTATTATAGGTATTAAAAATCCTATGTAACCAAATAGTTCCTGCGAGTATTACTATATTTTATCACAGTAAAATTTGCCTCATAATTTCAGTTACTATAAATTATATTCTTATATATTCCTTTTTAAAGAGAGCACTGAAGTATTTAATACGTTTTAGAAAGTTTTCCGTCAAAATACCTATCTCATACCTTAAAAACAAATTACAGGTGAATTAAGAAATATAAATAAATGTAATATTACAAATGCATTAAAATATATACATATAACTATGAAAGCATTAAAAGGATTTTAATAATATTTCTGGAGAAGATTTTCGAAAGAGTGAAAACACATAACTATAAAGTAAATTACTTAACAGATAACACTACATGAAAATGTAGAGCTTAGTACAGTATAAAGAGGCCACCAAGTACCAGTATATAGGGGAAACTAATTAACATATTAAAAGATTAATATAAGTAAAAGCAAAACATAAATAAAAGTCTGTCATTTCAAAATTAATAGAATAGGAATGGCTAATAAATATATAAATTATTCAACTGTACTAGTATTTATCAGTAGAATGCAAAATAAGTAATTCTGAGACATTTATCATTAAATTAGCAAAAATTTATAAAGATTTACAACATTCAATATTGGGCAGAATGTAGAAAAAGGAGCATTTTCATATGCTATTGATAGCTGTGTAAGCCACAGAAACATTCTGGTATATATCTGATAGAAAAATTAGATAACACCTAGATACAGAAACAGGTAAATATAGTTTTTCTATGTAAAAAACTTTGAAGTCATTTATAAGAACTAGGGAGACCTCTGAGTTCTGACACAGAAAAATCACCAAAACATAATTTCAATGAAAACCATCAAATTTGCAGAACAATACACAATATATATTAGGATCTCATTTATGTCATTTAAAAAAACCCACACATGCAAGTATATACTCCACATAGAAAGCATATAAACACATAGAGGACTGTGAAGCTGTATTCCAAACTGTTACAACAGTTATACACAGTAATCAGGAAACGGCTATCTCTTGAGAGGGAGTTACCAGGGAATAAGCTTAAGACAAACTTTCACCTTTGGTTTAGTACATTTTCTGTATTATTTGAGTTTATTAGAATGAGACTGTATTAATGTATGATTTTTGTAATTAAAAAAAGATGAGATCCATTAGTATGTATCACTGAGTGAACAAACACAATATATGTACTCCCACTTTCACTGGGAAAAAAAATAAAAACAAGAATACATAATTCTGTAATATCTGAGTATTTTCTATAAGCATGCATTACTTTTGTACTTAAGAATAGTTTTTAAAAAATGTTTTGATGCTTAAAATGCTAAGTTCCAGTTAGGAAAAAATGACATCCTACTTAAGTGATATTCTTGATGTCCAAGCAAGTGAAATGTTGATTATTTTCAGTATTAGTTTAGAACCCAGATTTTCCTTTGTCTAGTTGCCTTTAAGATTTTTAAGAAATATTTTGAATGAGATCATTTTCTATTTACACAATAAATCCTGACAATCAAATTTCTTTGTACATCTGTGACCATACTGTAAAATTTATTCTCCCTTTGAAAAATTTTTCCCCTAGACTTGGATCAGGCTGGAATGGTTCAGTTGGTTCCCTACTTAAAGGTAATCAGATATTAGGTATTTACCTAGTTACAGCTGAGAAGTGGCAAAGCATTTAAGAGAGTGCCACCTGAGCACAGCCATGCAAAACAAGGTATTTAAGAACCTGGATAATGTATCATAATTCTATGTAAGAATTTGAATAAAATCTGAGAATCATTAATTCACTCATGATTCCTTACCTCTTAAGACATTACATTTTTTTTTTTTTAAAAAGGCTTTGTTGAGGTACAATTTACACACTAGTATTTTGGCAGACATTCCTATTAGAATTCACAAAATATTTAAATATTATAGTTGGAGAGATTATGCTACATAATGGTTAACAGCATGAGTACTAGAGCCAGACAGACTTGGATTTAAGCTCTAGCTCTGCTACTTATTAGCTTTGTGACCTTGGGCAAATTACTCAACCCTTATAGGATTTGTTCCTCAGAAGCAAAATAGGGATGGCACCAAAACTATAGTTTTGTGAGGATTAAATGAAAGAATATATGTATTAAATAATAGTTACTTATTGAATATACATATAATTATTGGCTGTGGAGAGGGAAAACCTGACATTATATATGTTTATTTAATTCTACCTTACTAAATTTTCTCCTAGAATATAAATTCTTAATAAATTTGTCCTGTTTATATCAATAATATACAGTTACTCTTCAACCATTACAAATGAGAAACAACCAAGAGAGAAAAAAACCAAACCATATGGCTTATTTGTGATTTTGTTTTGTAGCCCACTTTCCTACCAAAGGGAAGTATCTTTAAAATATAGATTAGTAATTCATATTAGATGTGATTTCTAAAAGGAGAAATATTAGTAGGCTACTCAATCTAAATTACTGTGGCTTAATCAAGATAGTAGCCCTAAAGGATAAGAATTCAGTGAAAAGACTGATGCTAACCCAATTGCTATTATTCAGGAGCTTAAGTTATATACTAACCAGCTTTCCTATATTTTGTCATCATCACCACAGGTGAAGGGGATAGAATAAAAAAATCAGTAAGAATGAACTACCACAAAATTATCCAATGCTTCCAATTCTGCCAGTACCGTCTTGTTCATCTTTTCTTAAAAATCAAAATTTTTCTTATGTTTTTCATATTCAGAGTCTACTTGTAGCCCTTTCTGGATAATCTAAAAATTTCAAGATTTCCTGCTTATTGGACCAGCACACTGGTCTTCACCCATGGTTTCTGGGCAACAAAACTCACCCAGCTTCCCAAATTCCAATTCTCCTGGACTTAAAAAAACTCTTCAGTGTTATAGGTCCTAATTTGGATAATATGGGATTATTCTGTTTGCCACTATACATGTAGAGTACAGTATAAAGATTTCTTAGGGAATTTAAATTTTAACTAATTTTCTACAAAAATTAAGTAAAAGCTAGGTTGTAGCATCTGTGATCATTAAACATTTGCTAAAATTGAGGCTGTGTACTCATTAAGAGTGTAAGGTGGAATGAGGAAGGTGTACTGTGTTGCCCAATGGTCAGAACTCCAGCTTCAAAGCAGGACAGACCTGGGCGCAAAGCTCAGCTCTACCACTTACTAGATGTTTGTTCCCAGGCAAGTGACTTAGCCACTATGAGTTTCTCTTTTCATGCTACCTACTTTTCAGAATTGTTGTGAGGATTAAATATAATATTATATTTAGTGTTTGGGACAAGAACTTGCTCAACAAATGTGCTTGTTAGGAATAGCAACTTTGAAATAAAAACACTGGTTTCCTTTCTGAAAAGGATCCCCTGCACAGACACAGTCCAGAAGTGTCCCTTAGGGCACACAAAGCTGTTCAAATTTTAAGCCTCTGAGAGGGAAGAACTGAGGAATGGTACACAGACCAGAATTAAATAGCTGTAGCCTGTGTGAAAAGGGAACTGGTTGTAGTAAACACAAGGGAGCCCAAGATAGGGGAGGTTAAGAATTGGTAAGGATGTTGTTTTTGGGTACAAGCCAGCTAGAAATTGGGCAGCTTAGGATTAGCAAAAGATGGAACCATAAAGGTGTAGTTAGTATCTAATGCAGAGGTCTGTTAGCTTCTAAAGGCAATGCCTAAAGTAAAACAAGATACAATCAAAACTATCCATGAAATCTCTCTTAAATACCCATAATGTACACTCCTATCTTTGAGCACCAGATGAAGTATAGCAAGAATTCTGTTAACCACCTAACAGACTCCCCTGTTTATCTATTCACTTCAATATTCCCTCTATAAAAACTACCATATGCCGTGAAATTTACAGCTGGTAAATGAATCTAAACCCACCAAATTGTATAGGCCAGTTTTATTTGTTACAGTAATTAAAGTGAAACTGGGAAACATGAATGCAAAAAGAAACAGGTATAGGTCCTATGATAACTAAGTTAAATGTTCTGGAAACCCGATAAAGAAAAGTAGCTAAAACTTGCTGAATTAGTCAGAGACCAGTAACTATAAAAGATTGGGAGGGAAGAGATGGTAAAAAAAACATAGATTTTAGACTTTGCACTCAGATTGTTTTGCAAAGGTTCTTTAAATTTTCACTCAACTTTAAAGACACCTAAATTAGAAATCAAAAAATAGGTACTATAGACATGGATTAGTAAAAAAGATTCAACTACAAACCAGCAGACCCATACTCAAAAAGGCCTTTTTAAGCACTACATAAAAAGCTGACAAAGGAATGCATATTTATGCTTTTAAGATAAACTGTAAGACATGAACTTATTTTTTCTTATTCTCTCCTATAACTGTTTCTAAAAAATGACCAAAAACTATCCCTTTTGATTGGGGAAAAAAGAGCTTATAGTCTATCTTTAAACATCAGAAACACATGCTCACAATGTGATACTCACAATTCAAGAAGCATGTGGTAACTAAGGGAAACTGAGTCTGTTTCCTTCACTGGTAAAATGAAGGTTATATCTATCTAATCCTCACTATAACTCTGCAGTAGAGGAACATTAATAAATCACTGAACATAGTATCTGGCATCCTGAAGATGTTATATATTGAGATATATGGACCTGTTGCTATTTGTTATAAATACAACATGAAACTGATATTTTTCAGTATTTAGTCCAATAATTGACTAACATGCTAATAAAACATAAAAACAGGCAAACTAGGTGTTCAATATTTCTTCTAAAAATTAAATGTACTTTTTAAGTGTGTATGATTCTCAGTGGACTTTTTCTCTACAGATCATTATCAGTCCTCCATATATTACTACCTTGGTGCACTTTCTTAGCATTTCACATCAACTTGTTGGAACTCCTGAAATGTTTTTCTTTTAATTAAACTACTTGGGTGTAGACAACTGAAACTTATTTTTTAATTCCCTCACTTAAAACACAATAACTTCATGGACATGAGAAAACACATAGTGTATGAGTCCATTCATATGAGGTTCAAGAAGCAGCAACACTAACCTGTGGTGATAGAGGCAAAAAGTGGTTATATTTCTGTGGGATACTGACTGGATAAAGGCATGTGTAGCTTTCTGGGATGCTGGTATCATGCTATATTACAAACTGGGTGGTTACAAGGGTGTATATGTCTGTAAATACTCATATGTAATTTAAAATTTGTTCACTTTATTGTATATAAGTAACACCTTAAGAAAAACAAAACAAAACAGTTACTTAGTCCAAAGGATTTATGGCCTTCCCCCGTCTTAATTCATCATTCTTTATCTCCAAATCATCTTTAAACACCTAGAAACACTGTACAAAACTTCTCATTTGCATGTCTAAGACCAATCCTACCTGATTTCAGCCTCTACAAAATTATCCATCCCATAAAAACTGTTCAGTGTAATTCTATGTTATATGAATTAAGTAAGTTTCCATTTAATTATAAAATAACTAAAAGCATAGATTGTGTCTATTATCAGATGCTTTCATAAATAGAAACCCTCATGTCTAAATCAAATTTTAAAATTAACCTTATTCTGTTTCCTCTCTACTCCTACTTTCAATATTTCACTTATGACACCAAATGTGTGGAAGTTTTTCTCACACAAAGCAATTCTCCCATTCTCTACTGACACCAACTGGGTGTCCTACAATTTTACTCAATTCTGGCACTTTCTACCAGGAATTAGTGCAGACCACAAAGGCTAAGTCCCACAAATTACCTCCCACTTCAGATACCAGTTACCACCTCTGTTATCACCTGCGTTTTTGACCAACTGGCTATAAAACCCTCTTCTTGGGTTTGATAATTTTCTAGAATGGCTCACAGAACTCAGGAAATCAGTTTAGCTCACCGACTTATTATAAAAGAATACAATTCAGGAATAGCCAGACAGAAGAGATGCATAGGGCAAGCTATGTCAGAAGGGGCATGATGTTTCCATGTGTTTTCCAGGAACACTACTACTCCCACAGTACCTCCATGTGTTCACCAACCTGGAAGCTCTCTACACCCCATCCTTTTGGGTTTTTATGGAGGCTTCACTATGCAGGCATGATTGCTTAAATAATTGGTCATTGGTCATCAACTCAACCTCCAGCCCCCCCCTACTCCCCAGTCTGGGAGGTGAGTGTGCATGTGTGGAGGTGGGGTGGGGCTAAAAGTTCTAATTCTCTAATCACATAGTTGGTTCCTCTAGCAACCAGCCCCTATCTGTAGGAGCTTTCCAAAAGTTACCTCATTAACATAAACTCAGGTGTGGTTGAAAGGGGCTTCTTATGAACAATAAAAGACATTACTTCATGGTTCTTATCACTCAGGAAATTACAAGTGTTTTAGGATCTCTGTGCCAGGAACACTAGAGGAAGACCAAAATACATGTTTCTTATTTTGTTACAATATCACACGGACATAATCTTTTATTCTCTTTTACCTCCTCAATCTCTGGGCTTCTACCACTACTCACAACCCTTCCTCTCAATGCCCTCCTCTACAATAACTGACTAAATGTAAATTTGATACTCTTTCTAAAATACTAATTTGTTTGTTTTGTAACACATTCAGAAAACAATGGCTCAACAATGCACTAGTCTAAATTCTGTAGCCTGCCATTAAATACCCTACATTGTGATCCTGAAAGTACTTTGGAGGTCTCTCCCTTATGAATTGGCTCAGCTGAGTATTTTCCTTTTGCTAGGACAGTCTTTGTCAATATCATTCTTTCTACTTGGATTGCCTTTTCTTCCCATCAAAATCCTAGCCACTGGAACTTAAAACCTTATTCACAAACTTAATTCCCCAACCCATAAAACTGAGTTTACCATATTTGAAATTGATCATTTTGTTTTCTAAATTCCTAAAACATTATTTTCTACAACATCCATTTAGCATTTATATATTACCTCTTTAAATATAGTAACTGTTTTTCAACTAACCTATAAACTACTTAATGTAACCATCATGAGTAGTTACAGAAAAGTTACAAGGTCTGTGACCTTCTACTTTCCTAATCTTACTGTACCATAATTTCTTCATCCTTAAAATTTGGGAAATAACAGAATCTACTTCAAAGGGTTGTAGTGAAAATTAATGAGTTTCCATGGAAGTGCATAAAACAGTTGTGGGCATTGTACAATAAGCCCTGAGATAATTCTAATCTTTCCACGAACTTCTTGAAGTACACTTGCATAAGTGTTTGCTTTCACTATCATCATCATCCCAGAATTTTAAAAAATGAGGAATGAACTAAATTAGTAAAACTAGTTTTGGTATTTGCTGGAGGGACCCACCCTAAGTAAAAGATTTATAAATGTGTGGCCAATGGAAACATGGGAAACTAATGTTCAGTCCATGTATATGCCAAGGATTAAAGAACTATGTATTGATTAGTCATCTAGGTACCCAATAGACATTACCTACAGACTTGCTGAATGCCATTTGCTGAGCTGGTTCTGGTAACAAAAAGATGGGAGATAGTCCCTTCATGCAGGGAATTCACAATTAAGTGTTAGGGGAGAACACGCAGTATAAAACCAAACAGAAAAGATTAATGACTTATGACAGAAGGATGCCTAATTCAGATTGGAAAAATAATGGAAGGGAATCTGAGAAAGCTTCTTGAAGGAACAATATCTTAAAGGAAAAAAGGTACAGAGACAAAGGGAACAGCATATGTAAGCAGAGAGAAAGTTATAAGTAATTTAATGTATTAACTAAATAATGATGTTTTTCACAATCTACATACTAAAAAATTTCCAGTTTCTGCAAAGCAAAGAACTGAGTCCAGTTTCAGCATTATCACTTTTTGACTCTCCGAGCAAGAAAACCAGGCTTTCTCTTTATTGATTCAACTATTAATGCCTGACATGATGATTTGCACATGACAGACACTAATGACATTGATGGCGACTTCATGATTGAGGGAAAAGATGCTGAAGAAGAGGCTTTTTTTTTTTTCCAACTTGACCTCTCTTCTGACCTACATAATCCATTTACCCACTATCAAAAAGACATACTCCACAGTTTTCTCACTTTGAGCAGCCCCTTACTTAGTCAAAGTCTCACCTGATCCAGGAGTGATAAGAGGCCCTTCTAATTCAAGGGCCTCATCTTCAGACTGCTCATCTAGCTTTTTCTTTTTTTTCTTTGTTGGATCTCTGGGTTTTTTTAAGAGAGAAAGTTCTTCAGGGTGTCTGATATCTGTTAAGAAAACAAATTATTTTACTACAACAAAGGAAACTTTGAACACTTTACACTTAGTAAATTTGTCTATTAGTCTATTTCAAGATAAGAATCTGTAATTTCCTTCTTGGTATGTGTATGTTTGAGCTTTGCCAGACATGATGCCATGCAAAAGACTGATGTATGACACTTTTCTTAAAAAACTACCAAATGCACTCAATTCAAAACTACACAAAATAAATGTAAAGACTTCAAAGTGGATGGATAACAATTCACTAGGGTATAGGAAAAAATATTTAGAACCCTTATTTATATATCTACTTTTTTATCTAAAACTGGAAGAAAGAAATTAAGCCTTATATTATATGGTAGCCCTAATTTACTCTGTATAAGGCACACATGATACATGAAGTAAACGTAATGATACTTTCACACCATTACCAAATCTCAAGTTTTAATTGATTCAAACTTTACTGCCTCGTATCAAATGGCTACAAGCTTCTGTATCTATTTGTTTTCATTTGAGGAGTCAGATAAGAGGCAAAATGGTTAAATGAAAGTGGCAAAAGTAATTAAAGATGTCCCGAAGAAGTAGATATATATTACATATATATTGCAAAGCTCAATATTGTTAATTCTCCCCAAATTGAGCTAAAAACTCAATGGGTCCCAGTCAAAATTCTAACTTGCTTTTTTGTAGAAATTGACAAGCACATTGTAAAATTTATATGGAAATGAGAACAATCTGAGAATAGTCAAAGTGATTTTTAAAAAGAACAGAGTTGGACTTACACTAACTCATCTCAAGACATAAAGCTACAGTAATTGAGACAGTGCAGTTATTGGCTAAATGATAAGACATATAGATGAATGGAAGAGACGAGAGTGCCCCAAACATAACTAGATATAGATTGGTCAATAATTTTTGACAAAAGATCCAGCAATCCCACTGCTGGATATATCCACAGGAAATCATATCAGTATGTTGAAGAGATATCTGCACTTCCATGTTTTACTGCAGCACTATTCACAATAGCCGGTATATGAAATCAATGAAAGTGTCCATCAATGGATGAATGGAAAAAGAAAATGTGGGATCTACGAGGATACTCAAAAAAGTTCATGGAAAAATAGAATTAAAAGATAATATGGGGCCGGCCCGGTGGCGCACTCGGTAGAGTGCGGCGCTTGGGAGTGCAGTGGCGCTCCCGCTGAGGGTTCAGATCCCACATACAGACCGGTCCGCTCACTGGTTGAGCGCGGTGCGGGCGTGACACCGAGGGTTAAGATCCCATTGCCAGTCGCAGTACAGGCGCGACACCGAGGGTTGCGATCCCATTGCCGGTCGCGGTGCGGGCGTGACACCGAGGGTTGCGATCCCATTGCCGGTCATGGTACGGGCGCGACACCGAGGGTTGCGATCCCGTTACCGGTCACGAAAAAAAAAGACAAAAAGGAAAAAAAAAAAAAGATAATATGAATCTTTCCATGAACTTTTTGAAGTACCCTCATATTGTATTCTTGAAAAATGCAAAGAGAGGGGATGTTAAGTATTCTCTCCACAAAAATGATTACTGTGTGAGGTGATGCATTTGTTGACTAGCTAGATTCAATCATTCTACAATATCAACATACTTTAAAATATCATGTCAGGGCCGGCCTGTGGCTCACTCAGGAGAGTGCGGTGCTGATAACACCAAGGCCATGGGTTCGGATCCCATATAGGGATGGCCGATTCGCTCACTGGGTGAGCGCGGTGCTGACAACACCAAGTCAAGGGTTAAGATCCCCTTACCGGTCATCTTTAAAAAAAAAAAAAAAAATCATGTCATACATGATAATACATTTAATTTTATCTGTCAATTAATTTTTTTTAATTAAAAAAGAACATAAATAAAAGTGAAATAATTTTTGACAAAAGTGCCAAGGCAATTCACGGGGAAAGGAAGAAAATCTTTCTAACAAACAGAGCTAAACAATGAGAGATTCACGTATATTTTAAAAAAGAAAATTAACACATAACTGTATATGCAAATATTAATTCTAAATAGATCATAGACCTAAATGTAACAGCCAAAACAATAAAACTAGAAGAAAACATAAGGAGATAAAGATTTCTTACATAGGACACACAAAAAAAGGAATCACAAAAAACTGCCCTTTATAAAAAAAATAAGCCAACTTGCTCTTTGAAAGATACCGTTGAGAAAACAAAAAGGCATGTGTATATTAGGACAAAATTTATTTGCAACACATGTTTATATCTGACAAAAGTCTTATATTCAAGAAGAACCCATACCAACTCAATATTAATAACAAGCTAAAGATTTCAACAGGCACTTCATCAAAGAAAAATGGCCAAGAAGCACATGAAAAAATACTTAACATTATTGATCATAAGGGAAATGCAAATTAAAAGCACAATGAGATATTATTATGCACCCATCAGAATGGCTAGCATTAAAAAGACTGATAATACCCAGTGTTGATGAGGATGTGGAAGAATAACTGGAACCATGACACCCGCTAATGTAAAATGCGACAATTTTTGAAAACAGTTTGGCAGTTTCTTATAAAGTTAAACATACACTTACCACACAAAACTCAGACATTCAACTCCTAGTTATTTACCCAAGAAAATAAAAAATGGCCTCATAACAGCTTTAGTCATAAAAGCACAAACTGGAAATAACCCAAATGTATAAAAAAAATATGAATTTGAATATCAATGGTATACTACTCATACAATGGAACATAACTCATTAGTAAAAAGAAACAAACTATTCACACATGCACTAATATGATAATTTTGAGATTCATTCATTTTAAGTAGAAAAAGCTAATTAGAAGAGTATATTACATGATTCCATTTATAAAATTCCAGAAAATGCCACCAAATCTATAGTGACAGAGAGCAGATCAATGGTTGTCATTAGCTGTAATTTAAAGGGTGATAGAAATGTTTTGTACCTAGATTGTGGTGGTTTCACAGGGGCAAACATTTGTCAAAACTCAAACCATACACTTCAAATGGGTATAAGCTTATTGTGTATCAACACCAGAATAGAGTTAATTAAAAATATAGAGTATGAAGAAATGGAGAGGGAGGGAGGAAAGGAGGAAAAGAGGAAAGGAAGAAAGGAAGGAAGGAGAAGAAAAAGCAAAGCAAAGCAACTGGCCAGCCACCAAAAAAAAAAAAAGAAAAAAAAGAAAGAAAGGTCAAGTAGCAGAGTAGGAGAGAGGAGAAGCACTAGGTCTATATATCATGTTTGGAAGCATTACACTATATGCCAGGCTAGGAAGACAACACAAGGCAAATCACTGAAAAACTTGCAATGCTCCAGATTGCTAAATTACTGGATCAAAGTTTTACATGTGGCAGTTTACAGCTTCAGGAGCCCACTATATGTACTATACTCAATCCATTGTTATAAAAATTAGGAAGCTTTTTGTTTATAAGGGAGGCAAAACAAGGATCTATCAACTGCTGCAGAAGCACAATTTAAGGAAGAAGGTGGATTCAATCCCAGCTCCACTGTTTATTAGCTGTGTGACTTTGGACAATCGACTTAGCCTGTCGGTGTCCATTTTTCCTCATCTGTCAAATGAGAATAAAAGTACCTCAGGAGGTTGTTGTAAAAGTTAAATAACACATAAGTGTTTTTGTAAGTATTAGGTATTAATGTATTTTTCTAATTATAAAAAATATAATCATGGTAGAAATTTGGAAATTACAAAGATACAAGTCATTTAAAACCTGTTCTTAAAAAATGAACTATGAGACTGGCCAATTAGCTCGGTTAGTTCAAGAACAGCCTTATAACAACAAGGTCACGGGTTTGGATCCCCACACTGACCAGCCACCAAAATAAATAAATAAACGAATGAATGAATGAAAAAATGAAACGTGACAATATGATGAACACTTTAATAGCTGCTTTATATTCTACTTTGTAAATATATCATAATTTAACCATTCTTCTAATGCTGATCCCATTACAAATAACAGATCTACAAAAATCTATGTACATCTTTTTCCACGTTGTATTTCTTTTGGAATTGACTGGAGTAGAATTACTGAATCAAAGGGTATGATAATTTTAAGGCAAAAACAGAGCAAAATGGGCATGTGTTTTTTTAAAGCTTTGCTTATTTGAAAAATTATATTTTTATCTTGTTTTTCTTTTTTTTTTTCCTTTTTTTGTCTTTTTTACTGACCGGTAACGGGATCGCAACCCTCGGTGTTGCGCCTGCACCGCGCTCAGCCAGCGAGCGGGAACCAGTTGCCACATGGGATCCGAACCCTCAGCGGGAGCGCCGCCACGCTCCCAAGCGGCGCACTCTCCAGTGCGCCACCGGGCCGGCCCTTTATCTTGTTTTAATTTGCATTTCTGATTAGGAATAATGTATACCTCTCATGTGTTTTTAATAACATATATATTTCCTTCCTTTGCTCATTTTTCTATCAGATTTCAAGTCAAAGTTAACATGCATGTAAAAATTAACATGGTAGCAATTACTGCAAACCACATTGGACTTTCTCCTTTTTTTAAAAAAAATTTTATTTTATATACACATTGTCCCATGTTTTTAAAAGTCCAAATAAATCATTTTAATAACTACATGGTTTTTTTTGCTTGTCTGTTGGCTACTTAAATGTTACTATTAGGAACACTATGGTACACTTAAGGTTTTTGTTTTGTTCTTTATTTTACAGGCTGTTTTGTGGGGGTTGGAGGTGAGTTCTAAAACCTGAAAATGGAATTAGAAAAATTATCCTGAATAGATAGATGATGAGAGAGTATGTGAATATGATGGCTCTTTAATTATTAGCACATTTGGGGTAAGCACATCTTAAGTACTATACCACAGAATCCTGTTAAAAATAAATGCTTGCTTTCTAAATTCTATCACTTTCTTAAAAGCTACCAGGCATATCTGATTTCTTTTTGAAGTTAAAAATAGCACAGCCTACTTCTCAGCTAAAGCACAGCCTATTTTTCAGCTAAAGTTTTACGTGACTAAAAAGAAAAGATTTTTTCCTTCCTGTATATTCAAGGTATAAAGTTAACTCACTTAGCCTCAAATGTAAGTTTTGGGGTTTGATGCATCAGCAGTAATTGCTATGATTAGGTAAGATTCAGAAACTTAGAAGACATTTCAAATATATCTTTTGAGCCATATTTATCTAACTAAGACAACTGAATCATTTCCTAGACTACTTCTTAAAGGAACAGATCTAATATGCTAAGACACCTAAGGATTTATGAATTGCACTTTCAATTCTCAATGTATCCTCAGCTTTAAATGACATCACTGCCATGTTGGGAGAAAAGAGAGGAATTAGAAAGTTCCAAGCCTCTGAATAATCAGTTGTCTACACTGTTTCAGTATTAAGTGGGGGCAGGGTGGTGGTGGTACTCTCTCTCTCCATCCATTCATTCCTTTAAAGTAAATCATATACTAGTACATGGTGAAAATTCTTTAGAAGTATTAAATGATACAAAAGGAATCGCCTCTGAGATATGACATGCTTCTATCACAACTCAGCATAGTCAATGTTCAGTGAGAGAGGGGAAAGCAAGCATGTATAATTTGAAAAGTCCTCCTAAATGTTTCTGGCACATCCCCTGGGCTTGAGAATCACTGCACTATGTGATTCATGTGATTCATATGTTGAGATTTTTCTTCCTAGGCCATTTCCTATCCAGCTCACAAACCAGCTATTAATGTAACTAGAAGAATAAATACTGTTAACTAGCTTTTCAGTCAATCATAAGTGGATGATGCAGTCTTTAGATGGCCCCATGAGAATTGCTTGTGGAGTCAATAATAATAATAATAATAATAATAATAATAATAATAATAATAATAATAATAATAATAATATTAAAAATACATGTCTGGGCCAAAACCCCAGAGATTCTCAGTAGCTCAGGGCTTCCAGCAGCTTATTATTATGATGATTATTCTATAGGTAATTCTGATTCCAACCTCTCCTTGACAACCAGTAGTTTAGGGAAGGGGAGGGGAAAGAAGAATGACATTTTATTTTTCTTATGGTAGGTAGTTCTATATTAGAACTAAGTTGACATTGGCTGTACATGAAGTGTAAGTGGTTTTCATTTCATTACAATAACATAAAAAATAAAGTAAACCTAATTCTCCACTTAAGAGGAAGTTATGTGAGACAACTAGAAGAAGTGGTTCCTGGAACTGGATTAGTTATTCAGTTTTGTGTGTCCTATTTAAGAGGGGACTACTGTAATAGTAGAAAGTAGAAAAACTAACAACAGATACACGTAGAAAACAAAGCAAATGATGAACAAAAAGGCATATGAGATAGGAAAGATAAAAGTATACACTCTGCCTCAGCAAATAAAAATATTTACATTGTTAATATAAATAACGATACCGATTTAACCCAAAATTATAACAGAGTTACAATAAAGAGGAAAAGGTTGAGTAAAAAGTCAACACATACCTAAAATCGATAAATTAAAAAAATAACAGTATAAGCAAATATTTAGAATTATGGAAATAAAAGTCAGAAACACTAAGTAGAAAGTGGTAGGTAATATGATTGGGGCTGTGGAGAAATAAAACGAAAAACTGGTTTTGTGTTATAAGCCTTTTTTACTTTAATTCTGCATTACTGTTTTGATTTAAAAATAATTTCAAAAATCTTTCTGTTTATTGTGTAAAAAATGCATTAAAGGAGATTGTTTAGGAGACTGCTGGAATAACCTAGGAGAAACATGGGGATGATGTGGACTACCAGAGCAGTAGAGGTAGTGGAGATGGAGAGATGTGAAAAGATTCAAGACAGATCTTGGAGGAAAAAAATGAGCATTTCTAGGTGACAAATGAAATATGTATTCAAGAAAGAGTGGTGCTAAGGACGACTCCTATATTTCTGGCATGTGCATCTGGGATTACTGCTATGAAGACACTGGGGATGGAGATGGGAAGGCACAGAAGTTTGAAAAGGAATACCATGAGCTCAGGTTTTATGTGTTCAAAGCACAAAAGAAAAAAGAAACCAACAGAATGAGCCCAGCTTTGAGAGCACCAGTTTACTGCCTATTCAATGCCCCAAGGAAATCAGCTTATAAATAAATAACTCATTTTAAGAAGGAAAAGAGTCAATGTTAAAGATAAAGCCCACAGAGGCAGACCATCCACCATCAATTTGTGAGGAAAAAATTAATCTTGTTTGTGCCCTAATTGAAGAAAATCAACTGGTTCAGCTTACTCAATCCTGACTGAAAATTAAAGCTGAACAAACTTTCTGCTCGATGGTTGCCAAAACTGTTGACCCAGATCAGCTGCAGACAAGAGCAGAGCTTTCAGTGGAAATTTTAAACATGTGGGATTAAGATCCTGAAGCATTTCTTGGAAGAATTGTCAGAGAAGATGAAACATGGTTTTACCAGTATGATCCTGAAGACAAAACAAAGTCAAAGCCATGGCTACCAAGAGGTGGAAGTGACCCAGTCAAAACGAAGGTAGACTGGTAAAGAGCAAAAGTCATGGCAACAGTTTTTGGGATGCTCAAGGCATTTTATTTGTTGACTTTCTGGAGGCCAAAGAATGACAACATCTGCTTATTATGAGAATGCTCTGAGGAAGTTAGCCAAAGCTTCAGCAGAAAAATTACCAGGAAAGCTTCATCAGAGAGTCCTTCTCCACCACGACAACACTCCCACCCATTCCACTCATCAAGAACAATTTTGCATGAGTTTCGATGGGAAATCATTAGGCATCTACCTTACAGTCCTGATTAGGCTCCTTCTGACTTCCTGTTTCCTAATCTTAAAAAATTCTTGGGCCGGCCTGGTGGCGCACTGCTACAGTGCGCCGCTTGGGAGCGTGGCGGCGCTCCCGCCGAGGGTTCGGATCCCACATACAGACCGGTTCCCGCTCACTGGCTGAGTGAGGTGCGGGCGCAGCACCGAGGGTTGCGATCCCATTGCCGGTCCCGGTCTGGTACGGGCGGGACACTGAGGGTTGTGATCCGTTGCCGGACACAAAAAAAGACAAAAAGGAAAAAAAAAATTCTTTAAAGGCCAACCACTTTTCTTCAGTCAATAAAAAAAGACTGTGTTAACATGGTTAAATTCCCAGAACCCTTGGTTCTTTAGGGATGAACTAAATGGCTGGTATCATTGCTTACAAGGGTGTCTTGAACTTGATGGAGCTTACGTTGAGAAATAAAGTTTATGCATTTTTTAAATTATGTTTTTCTTGAAACATATTGATTGTACATAATTATGGGGTACACAGTGATATTTCAGTAGATGTATACAAGTGTGACAATCTAATCAGGGAAATTAGCATATTCGTCATTTGTAAAACAATCATTTCTCTGTGATGTGAACATTTAATCTAGTCATTTGGTAACATGCAGTAATCATTGCTAATTACAGATTCCTGAGTCAACTGCACATCAGTGGAACTTTTTTCTTTTTTAATTTACAAAGGAACAGAATTTATTTCTTACAGTTTTTGAGGCTGGAGAGTCCAAGGTCCAGGGAATACACCTGGTGAGGGCCTTCTTCTGGGAACTCTCTATAGGGTTCCACAGCAACCAGGGTATAACATGGCAAGAATCCTTTTTTCTATCTTGCTGTAATTTTGTGCCCATTAACTACCCTCTCACTGTCCCCCTCCCCTTTCCTGCCTCCAGTAACCACAGTTCTCTCTCCTTTCAACTTATTTTTATTTATTTGTTTAAGCGATTGTTTTTTTAAGCTCCCACATATGAATGAGAACATGTGGTATTTCTTTTTCCGTGCCTGGCTTATTTCACATAACATAATTTTCTTCAAGTTCATCCATGCTGCTGCAAATAGCAGAATTTCATGTTATAACTCCAAGGTCAAGTTTTTGGATCACCTTACCAACCAGCTGTCAAAAAAATGTTTATATTTTTAAGTTTTACCTTTTAATTGATTTTCCATGAAATTTTTATATGTATATGTAAGGTGATTATACTATGTGTGAAGTGGTATACTATGTGTGAATGTAGACTGTGAATAAGTTAAAGTCATATATTGTAAAATTTAGAACAACCACGAAAAAGACAAAATAAAAGTAGTAATAGCTACTAACTCACAGGTAGTGATAAAGATAACCATAACAAACAAAATTTAAAAACTCCTAATCCAACAGAAAGGAGGAAAATAGAAAAAAAATGAAACAATAAAGACCATAAATTGTTCTTCATAAAAATTAAAACTTTTGCTCTTCTAAAAACACTGTTAATGAAAAGGTAAGCCACAAATTGTGAGAAAACATTTGCAAAACATATACTCAATAAAGTTTCCAAATCCTGAATGTGCAAGGAATGCTTACAGCTCAATCAGATGACAACCAACATAGTTTAGAAGGAGACAGGAGGGCAAAGGTTTCAAACAGACACCTCACCAAAGAAGGTACATGGGTGACAATGAAGCACATGAAAAGATGCTCAACATCATTACTCACTAGGGCAATGCAAATTGAAGCCACAAGGAGATACTATCACACATCCACTGGAATACCCCAAAGAATGCTGCACTGAGCAATTGGAACTCTCAAGTACTGCCAGTCAGAATGCAAAATAGTACAGCTACTTTGGAAAAGAATGAGACTATTTCTTATAACGTTAAACATCCACTTATCATACGACCCGGGATACTACTCATGGGTATTTACCCAAGAGCAATGAAACCTACATTCCTACAAAAACTTGTAAGTGAACGGTCATAGAAACTTTACTTATAATGTCACCAAACCGGAAATAACCCAAATGCCCTGAGAATGGTGAATGGATAAACAAATTATGTTATATCCATGTAATAGAATACTACCCTGTAATAAGATGGAATGAACTGATACACACAGTAACATGGATGAGGGTCAAAAGCATTATGCTAAGTGGAAGAAGCCATACAGAAAAGACCACATACCATATGATTCCATTTACATAACATTTTAGAAAGGCAAAACTAGTTACAGAAGGTAGATGAGGGGTTGCCAGGGGTCGGAAGAGGAAAAGGGGATTGCCTTCAAAGGGACATATGGGAATATTTTATTTTTAGAGTGATGGAACTGCCCTATATCACTCTGGTGGTACATAAGTTAAAACACACTGACTTTTACCCTTAAGGTTATTTTACCTAAAATTACACCTTAATAAAGCTGGCTAAAAATAAATAAAATGAAAGGAAATAGCTTATATAAGCCATTAGGTGCTCTCCTTAATCAAAATTTCATTCAATCTTTGTCTTTTTAAACTTTTGGGTCTTTTGCTCAGTTTGACTGACTACACATTTAAGAAAGGGGCATGTGGCAGACCTGCAGATGGGCTAATTCACCAGCCATTTCTCAACCCTCTTTTTCCCTGTTTGCCTCTAGTACAAAGAAATTGGAAAAGTTAAATATATATTCATGTTTTTCCAGTATCCCTTGCAGCTAAGGATAGCCATATGATCAATGGTGGGGGTGTAAGGGGAGCTTTTGGGACATTTTTGCTTTATTGATAATGTACAAGTGTGGGAACAGAGCTCAGCAGATCCTCTGCCTGCTGAATGCAGCTATATGCCTGGAGCTCTAGGAGGCATCTTACAAACATGAGACCAACCAACCCCACATGCTGAGGGTGGGGAGCTGAAAGATGTAAAGAGCCTGTCCTTGGAGACAAAACTGAAATAAAACTAATCCAGTTCCAGCAACCACTTCTTCTAGTTGTCTCACATAACTTCTTATGTGGAAAAGTAGACCCTTATTTGTTTAAGGCACTGTTAAGTTTGAATTTCTGTTACTTGTAGCCAAAACATTCTTAACGTATAAAGGGCAAAATATATACAGAGACAAATAGTTTGGGAATAAAGTAACAAAAAAGCTGTAAATAATTTTTAGAATTAAGAGAAAGTATAATTTCTCCTTGAGGGTAGAAACAGAAATAGGTTGAAGGTATAAAAAAGTAGTTTAAGTGATTCTTCATTTCATCTTTATAGAAAAATCAATCTTTATTGTTACCACTAAAACAAACTTTTTGTATTAGAATCCTTATATACAACATAACTTACATAAATCAAATGACTTTAACCATTACAAAAATTTGTTTAAAACAACTGGGCTTCAGTTACCCTGAGTTCTGTTCCACCAGCACTGTCAATTTCTCTATCCCTATCAAACACAGATTCTTCTTTAAAAGGGTAGAACAGAAAGAGAAAAGATGTGAATGAATTAGTATATGTCTAATTCCACTAACAGAAAGACTCTAACTATATGTCCTATTGATAATATAAAATGCTAACAATCTCTAAACACTGAATATATTTTTTTACAGTAGCTCTATATTAGCTGTCAAACATTGGGAGAAAAAAATCCCATTTTCTCTTAATAAAGCTCTTCATTTGTTAAGCCTGTGTGCTATAATAAGTGTTACATAAAGGAACTTAGCATTCTTTCCTAACAGTGTTTCTTTCAAAAAGAAAAAGGAAAATGCAACTAAAACTCACTATCATTACACAGAAGCATTTTCTTAAGAGTTGAATTATAAAAGAAAGATAATTTTTGCCAAATAATAAAACTAGGAAAGGCTGTCAGTATTCAGCAAAATTAGATACTTCCCGTTATTTATTTATTTATTTATTTATTATTTTTTAAATTTTTTTTCCTTTTTGTCTTTTTTCGTGACCGGTAACGGGATCGCAACCCTCAGTGTCGTGCCCGTACTGCGACCGGCAACGGGATCGCAACCCTCGGTGTCGCGCCTGCACTACGCTCAACCAGTGAGCGGACCAGTCTCTCTATGGGATCCAAACCCTCGGCGGGAGCGCCGCCGCACTCCCAAGCACCGCACTCTACCGAGTGCGCCACTGGGCCGGCCCTAGATACTTCCCTTTAAATAAAAAGGCGTTCTGCAGGTCTTGCATCACTGTCCTTTTTCAGTAGTTGGTATACTGTCCACATTACTTGGTAATTGTAGGTAGAAATATATTTGGTAGCAATGGAAATGCCCCCATCTTTCTTAGTTTTAATTCTACTGCTCTTATAGTAAGCAAGAACCACAGAAACAGATACAAGAAACTTAAATTGATTAAATCATGGTGACCAGTACTCAAGTGAATTCATTTTAATTGGGGGAAATATTCAATTACTCGGCTTAAATATTAAGTAACCTAAAATAGTTAACAGAAAAAAAAAAAAAATTCTTGGGAAGAGTTACACACCGTCACTCCAGTTTTCAATTTCCAGTGGTGAAAAGAAAATAAATCACTAAGGGCTGGCTGGTTAGCTCAGCTGGTTAGAGTGCAGCCTTATAACCCAAGGTCATGGGCTAGGATCCCTGTACCAGCCAGCAGCACAAAAAGGAAAGGAAGGGAAGGGAAAGGAAAGGGAAGGAGGAGGGGAGGGAAAGGGAAGGGAAGGGAAGGGAAGGAAAAGAAAAACCCAGATAAAAAAATTTAGAAAAATTTTTTAAAATTTAAAAATTGGCCCCAGGTCCCTGCTGGGGTCCTGAGGCACAGAGCAGGGGGATGCCAAGCCCAGCCGCAACTAGGTAAAGAGCACACCCAAAACACCATTTCCATGCGGGTAGCCCAACATAGCCACTGCTATTGCCATGGCTGCTGCAAAAGTGGCTAGTTGCTGTAGAAGTAGTCACATCCACTGTGCAGATGGCACTCCAGACACTTGACTACACTGACACAAGGAGAGTCATCGGCAGAGACCAAAAAAAAAAAAAAAGAGGTCCTCTCTCTCCACAAGGCACACTCCAGAGTAACAGAAGAAGCATCTGCTATACAATAATAGGGGACCTGAACACACCTCTCTCAGTACTGGACAAATCATAGAGGCAAAAACTGAACAGAGAAACTGTTGTTAATCTATGACAAAGAGAGAACAAATCTATGGTTACTAGAGGGAGGAGAGGAAGGGGGATGGGGAGAGATTGGATAAGTGTCATAAAGAATAAGCATGATTTGTAATAGTGAACATGCTAATAAAAAATAAAATTTAAACATTTTTTAAAAAGAAAGAAAAGAACTGAAAACACTAAAATAATGTCTCCCAATAATTTAATTCATGGGTTGGCAAACGTTTTCTGTAATGGGCCAGATAAATGTACCTCTATGCAGATATTTAAACATAAATGGAATGATGATATAGACATACATTATTATATAGAATCTTTTTGTAATCTAAATTTCAAACTTTGCAAATGCAAAATTTTAACATTATAACAAGAGACCCCAGGGGTGAAACAGGCCAGTATTCTCAATGCACTGGAACTATGGATAGCTACTATGTCCTTCTTAGAAGTTGGATGTTGCTGCCATTTATGTCACCAAAATGGACTGTTTGTTGTCCTGGCTTATTTGAGTCACTAGCTCCTGATTCAAAGTCCTAGGAGAATTTTCTGATGAGCATGTGACCTAAGCCTGGCCAGCTGCCAGCACCTTAGCTGTGAGGGGGTTGGGAAACTATAACCTGAACTTTTTGGTTGATGTAGAGGGAGGTGGGCTTTGTCTCACTCCATGACTCATAAGGTATGAAACTTCTAAAACATAGGGCCAGAAGTTCAGATGCAAGGCAGTCAAATATAGTAATAATAATAATAAGAAGAAGAATTTTTAAAAGACAAACACCCACTACATGTATATTTAGAAAGGAGGAGTAAATAATATTAGCGTAACAACTTGAAAATCTTCTCAACATCTAACCTTATTCTAGAGTATGGAATAAAGGACTAATGCATAAAATATTTTATAGAAAAAAAATCTGAGATATGATGACAGCATGTGGCCAAGATGGGAGTATGAGTCATAGTAAGGTATAAAGAACTCTAAGTTAGGGCACTTAGGTTAGTTCTTGTCACTCTCTTCATGATTTCAGCAGGCCATTTCCCGAGCTCCACTTGATTAAAATTTCACATGGATTCATAATTTAAATCCATTAGCAATTAAAAGAAAGAAAGAAAGAAAGACAGTCAAACTATTCTGTATAGGACTACAATGGTGGGTACATGTCAGTATACATTTTTCCAAACTCACAGAACATACAACACCAAATCCTAATGTAAACCACTGGCTTTAGGTGGTAATGATGCGTCAATGTAGGTTCACTGGTTATAACAAATGTACCACTCTGGTGCAAAAATTTGATAGTGGGGAAGGTTATGTGTGTGGGGGGACAGTGGGTATATGGGAACTCTCTATACTTTTGCTCAATTTTGCTGTGAACCTAAAACTGCTCTAAAAGCTAAAGTTTATTAATTTTCTAAAGATGGACAAATGACATACACTGATAATTTAAAAAGGAAGAAACTTAGATGCCCAATAAAAATATAAAAACTTTTAACTTTATAAACTAAAAATGAAATACTGTTATTTTTTCACTCAGAGAAGCAAACAAAATACTAAGTATTAGGGGGAATTGAGGCAATGGGTTTTTACACAGTTCTGGTTGTAATGTAATTGCTTGGGAGAGCAATTTGACAGTACTCTGAACTAGATTATGTGTATACTTAAAACACTGCAATTCAACTTATAGGTAAATACCCAAGAGAAATTCTTGCGTACATGTACAAAACTGTATAAGAAAATACCCGCAAATACCTGTACAGCAATGGCAACAACATTATCGTTTATGGGTATGTATACAGACACACATGCATGCATGTGTATATTTTTAAAGTTTTGGAGGAGTACACACTAAAGTTATGACAGGAGTTGTTTTGTAAAGGGAAGTTAGAAGAATAAGACTCAAGAACTTTACATACATTACTTTGACTTAAAGTTTGACAAAATGACAAAATATCAAGTTATTAATTCTAGATAATGGGAATTAGATAACTATCATATAAATCTTTGTACTTTTCTACATGTTAATTTTTTCTTAAAAACCCCATTACACATTGAAAAAAAAAAAAAAGATTCCAGGGGCATTAGACCAAAACAGTAACTATATCTATATCCTTTTCCATACCCCAAATCCCTTGAAATGATAGCAACAGATATTTAAAAATTGTGGGAGACAGGAAGATGAGCATCTATTAACATTACTAGAAAACAAGAAAAAATACAATAAGAAGGTCAAAAATGATAACTAATTCTTGAAAGTCAGAAAGAAGTTGGTATTGCAACAGATCAAAGGAAGTCACAGCCCTAACCATATGCAAAAAATGGAAGAGGATCCAGACTCCTCCAAGCTCCAGCCTACAAACATAAGGAGCAGGAAGGGCCCTGGGTTAAGGTGCAAGCAGTCCCAGCCCCTCTGCGCCATCTCCAGCTAAAGCTTGAGACTGCACAGGAGCAGCGTTGGCCCATAGGCTCTAGCAGTGAGTACAGGAACTGACACTAACAAGGAACACTAGAAGCCCTGTAGCTATCCCAACTGAAAAATTTTAAAATGCTTTCAATAATATGGGGGGAAAAAAAAAGCTTGCTGCAACATGTGCTATAATAGTGAAACAAACTAAATGCTCATTAAGAGGAAAATCGATGTAAATTAATAGCATATCTATACTCTGAATTACTGTGAAACAGTTTAAAAGAATAAAGCATGTATACATATCGTATGGAAAAATTTCCAAGATATTTTAGAGTAAAAAATACATATAAAATAGTCCTATTTATAAAAATCCAAAAATCCAATATTATGAATCAATTAATGATAAATTAATTCACAGAAAAATCACCAAACTATTGACAGTGGTTATTTATGGGGAGGAGGAGTTTACTATTTATGTCTGTATTCCTTGATTCTATCACAACAGAATATATTCATGAATTACTAGTGTAATTTTAAAACACGACATACACATAAAAAACTGTAGTTTGTCGATTTTAAATTAAAATATAAAAAGTCATTAAATGTATCTTTAAGAATTTTTTTAAAAAGGAATAAATACAATAGAGTTATGTATTACTGGTAATGACAATAGTTCACATTTTCTTTGATGGTTGAATACTTCCTGTCATATGACATAACTGGGTCAGCTAGAAAGTAATCCACATCATATTTCAGAAAGCATAAATAGAATTACTAGAAGAGTGCTCAAATTATAGACTGGTTAAGGAAGACAACAGTCATAGTCATTTCCTCAGGAGCTGTGTCAGGCCTTCAACAAAGGAAGTGACACAATCTGCCTGAATCACTAAAATCAAATAGTGACTTATGTGAAGGAAACATTGCAAAAGCCACATCCCTCTGAAAATGCCTGTTTCCTTCCCCTCCCCATAAAAATAAATTAAGTCATCAGAATAAAGTATTACATAATAATAAATATCTGATATAATTCTAGTAAGGAAAGAATCTCTACTAGACTCCTCCTGATCCACCTTAACTCAAACATTTCATCTTAAATTAATATAAAAAATTTCAAAGACTAAAGTAAAAATTTCACACACACGTACATAGATAGTTCACCCCAATCCCTACCCCGTGAGATAAGCTAAATGCCAATCAGTCATATGTACATCGTATAATTCATACTTTAATGAATTTATCTAATACTTACTAAAAGTCTTACAGATGTCAGACACAGCTTTGAAGACTCTATCAGAGAAATTCACTTTCACCTTCACATACTTCATGTTGGGAAGTTGCAGGCGGAGCAGTTTGTGCTGCGGGGTGAACTGCAGCTTAGCATCTGCCTGAATACCATACTTATCCAAGGTCCAGTGTGTCTTAAGAAGCCAAGTTCTCTTCTTTTCCCACCAGAGAGCATGGTCAGACCAATCTTTTTTCACATCTGTACAAAACAAACGATACACAAATAAACACTTAAAAATCACCAACATTACCTTGAGAGAAATTAAAAGCTGAAAATGAAATAATTGGTTATTTAATACCAACAGTTAAATACTAAGTGACTATTCAGTGATAGGCAAAAAAGAAATACAAACAGCTCAGAAAACACATTCTCTACCCTGAAAAGCCAGTATACAAGGTAGCCTAGGCAGAATACACAGGGTAACTAATGCTTAAGTCGAGTACAAACTGGGACACATGGATGATAGAGAGAATAAGTACTCTCTGCTATGAGAGAACAAACAGAATCCTGGGTGTTAGAATACAAAGGATTAATGAGGAAGTGAGTTGGTGGGTTCTGAGCTCAGTCTTGAGAAATGGACAATAATATTCTGAAGGTGAAGTAGGTTAAAAGGCTGAGGTTTGTGAGGTTGCAGAAATGTGTTAGAGTGGGTAAGGGGTAGTAAAAAGTTAAGATGGGGAACTAAAGTGAACAAAAGAACCAATTTCCCAGGTGAAGAAGAGGAGCATGGAAAAAAATAACACCCATGAGTAATACTCTATAACCTGAGAGAAAGCTCTAAAAACAAACAAAAAATCTACATCCTAACTACACACGCTTTCCCAAATACATACCAAGGAAAGTAACTTAGAGTCATAACTGTCCAATTTTTTTCCCTGAACATATTTTGGTACAAGTATAACAGAAAACATTAATATCTGTTAAACTATTTAACAGCTTTATGCGATGAAATAAAGAAGAGAAAAAAATTTACACAAGATTTGGATACTCCCAGATAAGACAGATCCTAACAATTAAGCTTGCAGCAATAAAATCCAACTTCAGCTAGTTTTTAAAGTAGGAATAAAAGTAAACACTTTTTGGATCAATTTTATGTTAATTATACATTAAACTTATTAAGTGCCAAAAAAGGGGGAAGTGATGTGCCAAAAAAACAACAGCCAAAGCCTTCCAGAAGAGGAAAAGGAACCTGCAGAATAACTTTCATGCAAATAAAAACTAAAACTATCATCATGCTTCTGATATAAAGCTCATTTTAATATCATAGCTTTAAAGTTTATCAAGTTTAAGATGTTTAAAAGTATGCTGTATATTACTCTGGAACTTAAAGAAAATAAAACTGGTCTACCTCTAAGCAATAAAGTCAAATTTCCACATTGATTATATGCCTAGAAATCCCTTCTAAAACAGTGAAATTTACTTGACATAATTGAACTTCTCATTGTGGAAGAAACTCATCACAAGTAAAATGAGACTTTCAATTCCCCAAACATTAAAAAATTGTAATTAACAAGTACATTTTCATGGGAGAATTATAGCCACTTGTGATTATACTGCCATTTTCAAATTTTAATATTTGTTCTGTTTTGGGAAAAGTCCAGCCAATTATGTTATTTGAAGTTTGGCTACAGAAATACATGTAACTGCTATTTTACAGCTATTCATCTCATTGTGATACTTTATGTATATAGTACCCTGATAATTTCATCTTCAATTATTTTCCAGCACAGAAATTGCCAACTAACTTCTGGAAATAGCAAATTCTGTATGGATCACAGATGACAACCAAGGATAGGACCTTCTTGTATACAATGAGGTAACTGGTCACATATGTTTCTGTTCTTCTCGGAAATACAGAACCAAGGTCAGAAAAAGATAAACTTTGCAGAGAATGATGTCAATCACCTAGAGTAAGGCTGAGCTGAACTGAATTATAGATGGGTAGGTACACAGTACTTTCTTCCCCACACCTCTGTGCAGTCACTTCTGCTGTAATCTAGTGTCAATGTCCACCATTAAGGAAGCTACATTATATACTTTCCCAGTGGGGGAAGAAGGGAGGGAAAGAACTGGCATAGTAAGAACAGTCAGTCTCAGTCCATAAACACTGACATATCATTTGGGTTCCTCCAAAACGCAACCCTGAGATAAGAACTTGGGTACAAGTAGCTTATTTGGGGAGAGGAGAATCCCAAGTAGCACACTTGAGGGGATTAGCGAAAGTGAAACAGAGGAGGGAGAAAGGTCCATTAAGGGTTCATTAACTGCTGTGGGCAACTAGAGTTCAGTCCTTCAGAGGAATCACGTACAGCATGCCTTCAATTATCCTGCTAAGGAAAGAGAAGAAGGCTGGAGTCTCTCCACTTCCTTGGTTGAGGGTTGCTACTGGAGCCATTAAATTCCTAGCCCTTCTCAGCTGGTCACTCTGCACTCAGGTAGAGCAAGCTCAGAGATCTCTGTGCTTGGGGAAAAGAAGCTGCTGGCATGTTGGGGATCTGTCCACCACAGTTGCAGGTGAAGTGAGGTGGGTGAGGGGACCTCAACAGCATCTCTTATAAGCTTGAAAGAAATGCTTATTTGTGAAAAAAGCAGCTGTTTTATAGTAGTAGCAGGACAGAAGCAATACTATGAAGACATAACAAATCTCAGACTCAAACAATGTGGCCCAGAAGTAGGTACTAAAACATGGAGGCAAAGATACCAACCTGATAAAGACCTCTTTGGAATAAATTACATATTAGCTTTGAAAAAAGAAAATTTGCCACCAACCACAAAATTTAAAGACAGTTTCAGGGTCAGCCTGTGGCTCACTTGGAAGAATGTGGTGCTGATAACACCAAGGCCACAGGTTCGGGTCCCTATATAGGGATGGCTGGTTAGCTCACTTGGGAGAGTGTGGTGCTGACAACATCAAATCAAGGGTTAAGATCCCCTTACAAGTCATCTTTTAAAAAATAAAAAAATAAAAATAAAGGCAGTTTCTTTTTTTTGTCTTTGTTGTGACTGGTAAGGGGATCGCAACCCTTGGCTTGGTGTCGCCCGCACCACGCTCAGCCAGTGAGCGCACCGGGCAGTCCTACATAGGATCTGAACCTGCGGCGGGAGCGTCGCTGGCCGGCCCAATAAAGGCAGTTTCTACAATGTGCTGTGTGAAAAGGACTACTGGTCAAGAATTGAACTTCTCAAGTCAAAACTACATAAATGGATGCCATTTCTTTTTTTTTTTTTTTTTTAAAGATGGCCGGTAAGGGGATCTTAACCCTTGACTTGGTGTTGTCAGCACCACGCCCAGCCAGTGAGCGTACCGGCCATCCCCATGTGGGATCCGAACCCGGGGCCTTGGCGTTATTAGCACCACACTCTCCCGAGTGAGCCACGGGCCGGCCCTAAATGGATGCCATTTCTGTAAGCCAGAGTTGGCAACTATGAATGGCCCAAGGACCAAATCCTGCCTTCTGCCTTTCTTTGTATGGCCCACTAGCTAAAAAACAGTTTTTATATTTTTTAAGTGGTTGGCAGGGGAGGGAGTATCAAAAGGAGAATTGTATTTTATATAAAACTCAAATTTCAATGTCCGTAAATACTTTATCTGTTCACATATTGTCTATGACAGTTTCTGTACTACAACATAAGAGTGGAGTAGACATGACAGAGACCTTATGGTCCACAAAACCCAAAATACCTACTTTCTGAACTACAAAAAAACTGCAGGCCCCTGCCATAAGCAAGTTATCATGGACTTCATCAGATAATGATGCAATAAAATCTCAACTTTCCATCAGTTAGGTTTCATACTCCGACATCAGAAACATCTATGTTCCCTGATGCCCATCTTTCCCTTTAAAACCTGATACTCCCCATCAATTCCACCATGCCTTTTCACCACAGTTGCAGCCTACATGCATCCAGCAAGTATTAACGTAGACAAGAAGGGAATATGATCCAAAGATTACATAGTAGATGCCCTATGAGTGGTCTGTTTGCCTGCAGAAGGAAAGAAGCTCTCTTACTGACTGGCAACACTGGTAAGACCAAATCTTTTTTAACCCATAGAAAATAGTGGGTAAGTAACAATATAGGAAAGAAAAAAAACACAAAAAATGAAAGCGGAAATAAGACACCAGAAAAAAAATCACAAGTATCAATAGTGCTCTTGCTACAAGACAAAAACAGACAAGCAGGCATTCTGACAGCATAATAGTAGACAGTGTTGGAAGATGGACAGGTTGGGCTGGGGGAGCTTGTTATATATGTTCGAATAATAGACTTTTTGATAGCATTCTTGAAAACTCAACATACTACCAACCTAGTCAGCATTAATCAATCACTACAACAAGTATAAGTAATTACTATGACAGAATAAGAACATCAAATGGCATCTATAAAAAATATTCATTAATTCAGCAAATACCTGTTGAACACCAACTATGTGCAAGAAGGCACTGTTTTAGTGCTAGATATAATGGTGAACAAAAAGTTCCAGCATCTCTGAAGGAAGCCAATGTGACTAAGTGGAGGAAGTGAGGAGATCAGTAGCAGATGGCACCAGAGCCAGGCAGAAGCCTTGTAAGTCATGGTAAGCTGTTAATATTTTATCACAAATATGAGAGAAGCCACTAGAGCAGCAGTTTTCAGCCTGATTGGTATTGGAAGTATCTGAGAAGCTTTTTAAAAATACTGATGCCTGGACCCGCCCCAAACCAGGGCTACTCTAGTTTGTGGACAGCTGTCTATATTTGTTTTTTGTGAAAGGATGAAGGCTGGTATCTCCTCCTCTGTCATCTTGATGACGTCTCTCAAACCAAACAAATCAGAATCTGTAGTGTGGTTCTGGACATTGGGTTTAAGCAGGGGTAATTTATGTTTCAAAATCATCACTAATAATTTTGAAGAACTAAGGTGATGGTGTTACGCAAGACTGAAACTGAGAAACCGTGCAAGAAATTAATGTGAGAGTGGAAAGGACAAAAGTTTGAATTACAATGGTTGGGTGGTGAGCAAGTAGAAATAAGAAATATAGACAACTTTTCTGGGACATTTTGGTATAATGAGGAGCAGAATAATGAATGGTAGATAGAAAGGGGATAGCAGGTCCAAAGGAGTAGAACAGAAAGCTATCACAGCATTATTTAAACAGTGATTGAAATGATAAAACACATTTACAATTATGATTATTCTTTAATTTGTCTCTCAGCACAGCATCACTTCAAAACTTTTTAGAGATTTGACTGAGCTCTCTTAAATAGGCAAGGTAATATTGTCCTATGTATCTTATTTAGAAACTAACAATATCTTCACAACAAGTCCCACAATTGGCTCTACTCAGGATATCACAAGAATTTATCTATTCTATTAATTAGCAGCAGAACAAGTTTTATATTTTGAGCAAAATCCTGAGAAAAACTGAGAAGCACCAACTGTGAAGTACACCAATTGAGAAGCCCTCACCTAGGCAAGCGTAAGAGCCAATTGCATGTCAAAAAGCACTTAACTAAACAAACTGTATGGGGTGTGTGCATTTGTAGAGTAGTATTATCTCAATGCAATAGCTCTTGAAAGCATTTAAGTTATTTAGTATATCACAGCATAACTTGTTTCTTTTCTTTTTTTTTTTTTTGTCTTTTTCCGTGTCCGGCAACGGATCACAACCCTCAGTGTTGCCCCCGTACCGGA
>NW_007726390.1:211952-228912 GCF_000696425.1 Galeopterus variegatus | reverse complement strand
ATTATCTCAATGCAATAGCTCTTGAAAGCATTTAAGTTATTTAGTATATCACAGCATAACTTGTTTCTATGGTAGTGTGCTAAACCGTAACACCTACGCAACTATAACTTGTATAACCCACTATGTGTAGAATAGATTTCAGATATCAACACATTTAAGTAGTCCTCCAGTTAAAACATCAAGACTTTATAAGGAAAGGGCCTCTACAAATAATTATAAATAGATAAATAATGACAAGCAAAAGAAAATGATATTGGATTAGTAAAATAATGGTTTATTTTGTGTATGTGGTTTTAGGATCCATAAAGGAAAAGCTATTGAAATTCCCTGCACTAGCATAATCAAGAGCTTTAGAATAATTTCCCATATGTACTACCTTCCTTTCATGTCCTAATCTTGGCCCCCAACCATGTTCTAAACAAACGTTTCAGCTTTTCAGAATGGAAGGTATTAGTGTTTCAGGCTTGGTGTTTGAAACATAACATTAGATAACTGAATATAACACAAATACAAATACAAATACAAATACACACACACACACACACACACACACACATACACACACTCACACACACGAATAATCAGTTCAACTCCTTGCCATAGCAGGAGTTAGCTAGCATCGCCAGTGTAAACTCATTCATCAGCATTATAAAACTATTCAAGGGGAAGACCATGCTCAAAAACATGCTGACAGTCAATTTCTCCAATGTCATGTTTTTCAGATCTCCTCCAGGTAAAGTGCAACTTAATTTTATTTGGTATATTGTATTTTTAAAATGTTGATTTTAAGCTAGCTGGTTAGCTCAGTTAGTTAGACCACGATGCTGACAACCCCAAGGTCCAAGGTTCAATCCCTGTCTCAGCCAGCAAAAATAAATAAATAAATAAAAATAAAATTTTGATTTTAGATTTTCAGAAGCAACCTACCATAAATACAAGCTTTTTCAGAAAGAAAGACTAAGTCGGGAGGGGTGGGAGTTGTACTATTATGAAGTTATCATTTATTTCCTTCTTGGGGAGAAAAAAGAAGGGAATTCATAATTTATTTATAAATTCGCCCTGTTTAGTAATTCGTTAGAAGTCAAAAACTCATAGTTTAATATACCCAGCAAAGGTCTTACTTACTTCTATAATAAATTTTAGTAAAGTATGTGAACTCTTTAAAACATTTTGCCAGGATTCTGGATTATTTCTGTGTTTCCTCCCTTATTTAACAGATGCTATCATGCTATATTCTGTTGCACATAACAACATCTGACAGGCACTCAAACTCATATCATTAAAATTGCAAATTACTAAAACAATAACAATAAAAATTTCCTCCCTCGACTGTAACAGAATGCTCCTCACATTCAGGAAGTGGTCATATATTTATTTTACAAAGATACCATCTATGTGATATAAGGAACAGAAGGCTTAGGATTTCATCATTAGAGGCTGAATATACAAATACTGTTTATTCAAATACATGGCTTTCGTATTATAGCATTCACCCAGTCTGTAAGTCACAAAAGAAAAGCAAAGAAATAAAATCTTAAAGCTTTTTGTTATAAAGAAAATATTATGCCCCCTTTATTCACTTGCAGCCAGCTTACACTCTAGAAAACAGCACAGAGAAAGGAATACACTATTGAAGCCACCCTATTTAATCTTTTCCTAATAGGATCACCAATTCCTATTCAACTATTTTGATATGGACTTCTAAAATGCAATTACTTGCTTTCATTGTTTAAAAGTTTAAATTGTTTAAAATGTCAAGAAAGGGGCCAGCTTGTGGCTCACTCGGGAGAGTGCGGTGCTGATGACACCAAGGCCACGGGTTCGGATCCCATATACGGATGGCCGGTTTGACACCAGGTCAAGGGTTAAGATCCCCTTACCGGTCATCTTTTAAAAAAAATAAATAAAGAAATAAAATAAAATAAAATGTCAAGAAAATGCTAAGTAGCAAGTTAATCAAATCATTTATTTTTTCTTACCTTAAGTAACCACATTTTAAAAATAAATAACTCTTATTAGTAAGAATCTGGAATGAAGAGGAGATAAGATGCTACTTGTAGTGGCATAAATTTCTAGGTGTAAATTTTTTAAGTATTCATTCAGGAAAGAAATGAAAAATTTGTTTAGCATCCTCACACTTCCATAAACCAGAGTCAAAGTTTATATTATATTAGATAATCTTTGATAAGGCAACATTTCATTTTCACTTATAAGTACAGAGAAACTTTCTGGGTACATGCCTTATTTTTGGTAATTATGTATTTCTGTATTCTAATACTGTAACATTTTCTGCTGTTTCTTTTTGTTTCAGGGTCCTCTTGAACCTCAAATGAGGTAACTGTTGCCCTATTCAAGGGTTTAGCTGGTCCTTACTGATGGTAAAGAACACTACAATCTTAGTGTGTTAGTAACAAAGTTACTAAGCAGCTGGTTCTAACACTATTGCAAGAAAGCCATGCAGACTGAGCAGACCAGATAACATCATAGGCCATTTTCCTGCCTTCCAAAATAAGACTTTCATACTACCCCCTCCCACCACTTACCTGTACCACCTAGTCTCTCATCTACCAAACCTGGAGGACTTTCCCTCATTCATTCACAAGCAGGCAGATTAAAACAATTACTATAAATTTATGGTCAACAGGGTCTAAGACACACCTGGGTAATCCTACTATGTTTCTTCTGTCCACCACTGTATTTCAAGCATCTCAACCCTCCTCAAACTTCTGAGAATCCTCCCCCTTCTCAGTAGACAACCACGGATTCTCCTGCAGAAAATACAGAAGCCATCAAATTGGAACTATTTCACCTTTCATGCCAACCAAATCTACAAACCTTCTTGAATTTGTACCCAGATGTCTCTGTGTTATGATGAAAGTGTCTCCCTTCTTGTCTACTTAAAACTAATCCTACTACCAATGTTCTGCTGTCCTTCCCATCTTCAAGGAAGCATGCACTTCTCTCCTTACACTAGCTCTCTAGGTACCTCATCCATTCTCACAGCTTCTAATGACACCTATACACTTGCTTTCCTAATTTATGTCTCCAGAAACAAATTATATATCTGCTCAGAGAGCTAACTTATACATCTCACTGCCTATCTGACATCTCCATCTGGATGTCTCACAGATATCTATCTTAGACCTAGTATATCTAAAACTTAACTGAATTTTTCCCCACCCCTGCTGTTACTAAACAGCACCAACCATCAATCCAGTTGCTCAAGCCAAGAATCTGTAAGTCATGGATGGCTTTTCTCTTTCCCTCACTGCCTCCATTTATCAGCAAGCCCTGCCAATTCCACCTCCAAAAATCTCCACTTCAGTCTCCACTGGCACCTTCCCATTTCAGGCCACCATCATCTCTTCACTGACTACTATAATGGCCTCCTAACTGGTGTCCTTGATTTCACTCAGCACATTCCACACAACAGCCAGAGTGATCTATTCAGCACTTCCATGCATTCCCCAACCAAAAATCTTTTCAACAGGTTCCAACTGCACTTACACAGCCCCACACAATATGACCTGTCTGCTCCTCCAAACTTATCCTGTGCTACTCTTCCTCTGCTCCAACCACATTGGCCTTCTTTTAGTTTTAAAATCTAGTAAGTAAGCTCTTTCCAGCCTCACTGCCCTTGTACATGCTACTTCACTCTTCAAATGTCTGATTCCCTCTCATCTTTCAGATTTTAAATTCCATATTCTCAGAGAAGCCTTTAAATTTTAAATTCCATATTCTCAGAGAAGCCTTTCTTAACTAACCTATCTAAGACAAGCCCTTCAATGTCCTATGTCCCTCCATTATTCTCTATTTCAGTACAGTGTGACATCACTTATCAAAATTTGTATTCATATTGCTTGCTGCTCATTGAGGGTGAAGAGGGGCTGTCTTTCTTCCCTACTAGATTATAAACCCTATCCAAGAAGACAGGGAAAATGTCTATTTTGATCATCATTCTATTTTTAGCACCTAGCACAGTGTTGTGCATGCAACAAATATTTGATAATTGAATGAACTGTCATTTTGAAAAATTTAAAGATACCTCATTATTCCAAGAAAACATTAATACCACTAAGGAACTTATTTTTAAACCATCAAGAAAAATAATATATAAGATTTATTAATTTAGTTATATGTTTGTCCATTTTATCTTCAACTTCAGAATTAAAACATATTTCCACAGTAACGACAAGAATGGTAGCAATGCCCCTAGACATGGGAAACCAAACTGAAATTGACTTCATCTTCTTTCTCACATCGGATAAATTCCTTTGCTCAAGACAGTGTCTATTGTGTAAAATGATTATGTTCCAAAAGTTCATGTGAAGTCTTAGAATTCAGATTCACCACAGAGAATTATTAAAAAGTAACAGTTAGGTTTCAAATCAGACTATAAATTACCCAACCAAAAATAACCTAAAGTATATTACTAGCAATATTATGCTATAGTAATCATCATATCATAAGGTTATTTGTAGAATATATGGTCAATGTTTTGGTTTGAGATGTAAGGAAAACTGCTACCAGTGACACCTGCAGAGTGTGGGTTGGAAGGCAGAAGAAAAGGAATATTGCTGATAACTTATGAGGGAGACAAGGGCTTCTTGCTAAATATGGAACTGTAGGGCACTTGGCTACTACCTAGACATCTTTCCACAAACTCCAGGAACTAACCTATTTCCTCTTTCCCAGCTACAATTTGTTGCCTTGGGCCAGGGTTTCTTTCCTCCACTAAGCTAATGACAACAGAAAAAAGTTCGGCTTGCTTTCTTTACCAATCCTTGAAACTAATACACAACTCTTCAAATGTTTCTAGTGAGGTTATATTGCCAATCACGTATAAGGACAGGATTTATGAGTAAAATTAATGCTTAAATAAGTTTTTTAAATGACTCTATAATGCTATCCCTAATATTTATTTAAATGCAATAGACATAAAATATTAATCTCAGTATTCAATCACATAATCTTTTGTTCTTAAGAATTCCCTACTTTCACACCTTTAGGTCTCTCTCCTCCCAAACTCCTCTTTTAATTTCAGAATTGAAAATCACAGGGCTTCCCTCCCTTCTCCCCAAGCTTTTAGGATGTGCCCTCTTCTTCTCATCGCTTCGGTCACTTGGATCTTCAAAAAGAGAAAGAAGAGGCGAATGGATGAAGAGTGCTGCTCTTCAGGTACATAAAAGTCGATTAAACATTTTCCAAGACCTTATCATATGTCAGGCACTAAGCTAGGTATGTAATACAAAAATTAGTAAGCAAGAATTCCCATGCCAGAGGCACTTATAGTCTAAGTGAGAAACAGACAAGTAAAATGAGCTAAAAAGATAAAAAAAAAAAAAAAAAAAAAAAAAAAAAACAATCCACAATGTAACAGAGGTAACCAACTTTAAATGTGAAAGATTGATTAGGCTCTGAAGAAGAGGTGGCATTTTACCTGTGTCTTAAAAGATGGGCGAGTTCAAATGTGCTAAGAGAAACGGTCCTATTAACAATGGAGGCTCTCAATTACATTGTTCTGTAAACATAATTATGATGGGAATATGGAGAGCAAATTCCAAAGGGGAGACTCTGGCAGTAAGAAATATACTGCAATGCCAAATATGAGGTACATGGAGTAAGAATCATGAGTCTCAATGATACTGATTACAGATGAGACAGGATAGCTGGAAGGCAAAAAGGAAAGCTAGAAAGTTCCTAGCTTGATAATTAAACAGATGATAGATAATAATAGCACTAAGATTTGCTTATTGGCCATTAGTATATATCAAGCACTTAACATATTCTCATTTAATTCTCCCCAAAATGCTAAGAGTTAAATACTACTATAATCCTTGTTTTATAGAAGAGAAAACCAAAGGACAGAGAAGTATATAATTTGGCCAAAGGTCATAAAGATAGTATACACAGGAGTTAGGATCTGAATCCAGATCAGTGTGACTTCAGAGGTGGCACTCTTAGATTACAGTCCATTAACCAAGATAAAGTAATTCAGAAGAGAAGCAAGTTTGGGTATACTGAATTTGAGGACAAAAGACTAATGTCTTAAGATTCATTTACATTTCACAGTAAAGTAAAATGCTGATTTTCCTGCACATTTCTTATAGGAAACAGATATTCAGGAGTGAGAAAGAAGATAAATTGGACATCTACAGGGAGGTAAGAAGATTATTAAATAAAGCCTGGAAATTCCAGGTCTTGCCAGGAGGACCAATGAGCAACGAGAAGAAAAAAGTGAGATATGTTTCACATCAAGACTTCTTTCCATTCCTTAACTTGGCACCTGCCTTTTCTACCTCAGAGCCAAGTGACCTGACATAGGTAGGAGGAATACTGTGGGGTAGATTTCAAACAACCCCTATGACGAAGGGCTGCAGCAGAGAGTAAAATTCTGTTGAGAGTTCCAACAAACTATCCATAAGGCTGACATCACCCGATCTTATTGCAACTTGCTTAATTTGTACCTTTCGCCTGTCAGAATAGGAATGCTATGAGACTCATCTGAACTAGGAACTAAATAGGTCCTCAGAAATCAACCCAATCTAAACTCTTCCTATGGAAAACAAAACCAGGTCCAGTGAAGATGTGGCTTGCCTGAGACCCTGCAGTTCCTCAGTGTCAGAGTTGAGACCAGAATCCAGTTCTCATAGAAATCTAACTGATATGTACACTGAATAGAAATAGTCAACATGAAAAAATAGGTTCACATGTTCACCTAACTCTGCTCCCAGACACAGAGAAACCTTGTCACCAGAGACTGATATTGTTGGGTGGAGCCATTTCATTAGGGTCTTCTAAAGCTACAATGAAATAATCACTCAAACCAATTCACTTCTGTTCTGACACTATCCATACCTTGGAATGTTAATTCATTAATATATAACAAGCCCCATCCCCTACCATACACCCAGCAGTTCATCACCAAGAAGCTAATCAATTTGAGATATATTCTAAGGAAGATAAGAAGGTATTACACCCCCAAATTAAGGTCTGAACCACGGAAATTGTAATTCAAGTGAGGAAGGGGCTGAAGACCCTTCCTAGAACCAGCCAACACTACACAAGTCCCACCAGTTTATTACCAAGAAATAAAATGTGAAGAAACATTTTTATTATGTATGTCTTTAACTGATTTAATAAGAGCAATTACAGACAATAAAACTATAAAAAGGTTATGGTTAGCAGCTATTTGAAGAATGCATATAGTAATATGTGAAATTAAACTGACTTAAAACAAATGAAAGAGAAACACAAACAACTACCAATGCAAAGAAACAGTTTAGAAAAAAATTTAATGTAACTACTTTTGGTTTTATATTAGAAATTAGATTTATATTAATATAAAATGAATACTCTATTGTCTAAAAATAATTGGAATAACTTCCAAGTCATTCCTCTCTTCCTTGTTTAAGACAGTTCATTGGTAATCAGGTTATTCTAGAAAGAAACAACAGCAGTAAATTCTTAAATTATCTTAATTTTATTCTAGAAAGACAACCCTCCCTTCTAAACCTAATCCTTATTCTAAAGGAACAGAATTCTCAACAGTGCAATCTACAACACTATCATCCAGGATTTAATTGAAGTTTTTATGATATGGCTATCAGTATACCAGAAATAAGCATATTCCTGATTTTCTAGAACTATGAAAAACAGGAAAAGGAAGCTTAAAAATAAAAAAGCTCCAATACTTGACATATATGTTTGAACTCTGCTGAATCTTATTCTTCCTCATGGAGTTATAATTAATCAATAAAATGCAAAAAATAAACATTGGCAAGGAAGCATGCAAATATTTCATAATACTGGCCCCACTCCACTCCACCCCATCCAGCAAATTAAGGAAAGACTATACCAGGATCATAAAATAGTGATTATATTAACCTAATATTTACATCTTTGAAATTGGGTATCTCTCTCCAAGTTGTATTTTACTTCTTCCTTTCCCTCCGTTTTTCTTTCCATTCAAATACTATGGAGGCTACCTCTTAAGCAGCTGCTAATATGTCTCTTCCTCTCCTTTTGCACTGCCTTATTTCAGGTCCTCAACATCTCTAGTCTGGACTACTATAAACCCATTTTTTTTTTCCTTTTTGTCTTTTTTCGTGTCCGGCAACGGATCGCAACCCTCAGTGTCGCACCCGTACCGGACCGGGACCGGCAACGGGATCGCAACCCTCAGTGTTGCACCCGCACCTCGCTCAGCCAGTGAGCGGGAACCGGTCTGTATGTGGGATCCGAACCCTCGGCGGGAGTGCTGCCGCGCTCCTAAGCAGCGCACTGTAGCAGTGCGCCACCGGGCCAACCCTATAAACCCATTTTTAACAACACTTATCAGAGTTACCTTTTAAAAGCAAATAGTGAGCGGGAACCGGTCTGTATGTGGGATCCAAACCCTCGGCGGGAGTGCTGCCGCGCTCCTAAGCAGCGCACTGTAGCAGTGCGCCACCGGGCCGACCCTATAAACCCATTTTTAACAACACTTATCAGAGTTACCTTTTAAAAGCAAATTTCATCATTTTACTGCTCTACTTAAAAACTTTCCAAGTCTCACTGCTGCTGAAGTTTCTTATAACCCCTTAATAGATTACACAAATCTTAATAATCTGTGTGCCATGTTGCCTTTGTCCAGGGCCTCTCACCATCTCCAGGTGGCATCTCATGCTCTGGCCTAGTTTATGGACCAAATTGGTGTTTTGGGTTTCTTTGATCTGATACATTTCCCTTTATCAAACTGGCAAAATCCTGCACAAGCTCAAATATTACCATCTCTGAATCTTCGCTGACCCTCTTGTCAAAGCAGTGAGGTACACCTTAGCACTCTGAATAAAATATCACACTTCATTATAATTTATTTTATGTAACTAAAATCCCCACTAGATTAGGAGTCTCTGATTTTATCATTCTATATCTCAAAGGCAGAGCCTAGGGCCTGGCACATGGAATTAAACCAATAAATATTGTGTAAGCAATCTTAATAATCAACTGAAAAATTATAATTGTTCCATGACAAGAGTTTTGTTCTGGTTTTTTTTTATTTTTTTGAGGGGGGGGGGGCGGCTGGCCAGTACAGGGATCAAACCCTTGGTGTTTTTAGCACCGTGTTCTATCCAAATTGGCCAGCCCCTGACAAAAGTTTTTGTCAAACATTAAAAACTCTTACTGTCAGTTATAGATATACAAGGGTTCTTCAAAAAGTTCGTGTGAAAAATTAGAATTAAAAGATAATATGAATCCTTCCATGTGCTTTTTGAAGTACTCTTGTATATATGGAAACAAAAAGTAGAAAAACTCATGTTTATTTAATGCACCATAACCTACAACATTAAAAACACTGACAATGTTACATTTCTTTGTAAAAACTTATTAAGAGTAGTTTAAATTGTACTTGACTTCTTGTATAACTTATGATGCAAAGCAAACATCTTTTATGCTGTGGCAAATTGTCATACTCCTTTCTAAGTTTGGATCAACTTCCAAAATTTTATCCTTCGCACTTTCAATGTTATGAAATATCACGAAGAGCTCCTTTAATATGCAGTCTTTTTTGCTGATGTCACCTCCTCTGGGACATCTTCATCCTTTTTGTCACGCCACTCTCTTCACTTATGTCAGTAAGTTCACCTTCACAAAATTCCTATGGCTGCATATCTAGAGTCTCTCTAGTAGCAAAGGCATCCACATTCCCACAGTGAACTATCTCCTCTACAACTTCATTTATGTTTGGTTCAAATTCACTTCCTGCATCATCTCTTTTTGTTTCTTTGCCATACTTTTAACTTTTTTGGTCAATTCCCTCTTTCAATTATTTATTTTTGTAACAATACCATCATGAGTTTGTCACTGGGGAACCAGAAGGCATACGACTGCACACTTTGCTGTCTGTGTGAACTGTATAGCAGATGCACAGTGATCAATCTCAGACAGACTTTGAAATAAGTGATGTGACTGGTCACTGATCAGGATGCATATGTTATTTTACATAGTGACTTGTGAACTGAAGAGCTAGCAGCAAAGTTTCTACTTTATACAATTACTCACAGTTAAAGTATGATGGTAACTAAAATGTGAGCCACATTACTGGACAAGTGTTATTTGATTAAACTGTGGTAACTAAAACATGTGTATATTGAAACTGTGCAAAGCATTGTTTCCAAAACTGTCTGATATGTCATATTTTTTAAAAAATCTTTTAATTTGTTACTAGAAGTTGTAAACTGCTTCAAAGTTTATATATCATTCAAATTTCCAACGTATTTCAAAGTATCCCATTCAATTTTAGCCTAAGAAAATTATTTTACATTAAGGCTTCAATGGCTAACTGAAACAGACAGTGTCCAACTATGGAAAACATTTAGAAACTGTTCTGGACTGAATGTTTGCACACACCCCATACCCTAACCTCATATGTTGAAACCCTAATCACCACTGTGATGGTATTTGGAGATGGGACCTTGTAAAGGTAATCACATCATGGAGGGTGGAGCCTCCTGATGGGATTAGTGCCCTCAGAAGAGACAGGAGAGAACTGGCTTCCCCCTCTTTCTTACTCCCCATGTGAGGAAACCAGGAATGGGCCCACACCAGAAACTGACCACAATCTTGGACTTCCCAGCCTCCAGAACCGTCAGAAATAAATTGTTGTTTTATCCACCCAGGCTATGATATTTGTTATGGCAGCCTGAGCAGACTAAGACAGAAACAAAATTTCTAATAAATGGTGACAAACTGGTATTTCTTCCACTAGCTAACTGACTGAAAATTGGGAATTCACTCTTCAAAACAAACTAAAAAGATCAATTACGTTGACAAGTAGCCTTTGAAGTTACAAATCCAAAATAATAATGTCTATCTTTTCAATTTATTATTTGACACTACAAGATATGCTAACTCAGAGTAGTTGAGAAGCTTTATGAAATCACAAGAGCCGTGCACGCAATTACAAAAAGCACAGAAATAGAAGGTATACCAATTATTCATTTCCAAAGGGTGGGTAACTTTCTTTCCAATCCTGAAGGTTTATTGCTAATTTGGTTCAACCTGGCTTGATTCTTAGAAGACAGGGGCTCAGAGTCCACGCAATGTAAATGTCTTACAAATTCTAAGAGAGTAACAGCAGGGCTAAACTCACCAGTTAGTAATTATATGAGTCAAATACTAAGTGGATTTGTCTTTTCAAGGTGACCAAAGGCACCAGCTCTTCTATAGTTCAAAAAAGAAGTAATTTAGTAAGAATATCTTAATGGCTTTAACATTTTAAATTTATGTCAGAAAATTCTAACTAATTCTAATACAGAACTGGAGTATAGACCCCTGGAAAAAATATTTTTTGAAATCCAAGAAGCTTATTATTTTCATACCTTATGTTATTGACTTATATGAACCTGATGAACTTCAAATTTGTAAAAATCTGGGCTGGCCAGTCAGCTTAGTTGGTTAGAGCACAGTGTTATAACACCAAGGTCAAGGGTTCAGATCCCCATACTGGCCAACTGCCAAAAGAAAGAAAATCATAAAAATCTGATGTCTCAGGGCTGGCCAGTTAGCTCAGCTGGTTAGAGCGCAGCCTTATAACACCAAGGTCACAGGTTCAGATCCCTGTACCGGCCAGCTGCAAAAAAAAAAAAAAAAAAAAAAAAAAAAAAAAAAAAATATGTCTCTCCCTGTTTAAAATCTTTGATTGGCATCTCACAGCTCTCAGGATAACACTAAATCTTTTAAACGTGGTTCACAAAGTATTTTAAGCATTTGCTTTCTTCTTAAGCCTCAGGTCAAATCACTGATTACCCAGGACTGCTCCCCTGTCATTATTAGATTTCTTTCAGTTCCTCAGCTGGCCACCCTCCCTCACTCCTCAATCTGTTGAGAAGCCAACCAGTTGTTCTTCCATCCCATTCCACCTGCTTCTCCCCTCCCCTATTTCTTGCCACTTTTCTCCTGGCTCATTCCAACTCCACCTTCAGGTCTCAGCTTAAAAATCATTCCTTCCAGAAATCCTTTCCTATATACTAGGTCAGGTTCCTCAGTACATATTCCCATAACTATTTCAATTACCATAACACTCATCACATTATAGTAATTTAAAGACTGACTTTCCCCTAAGACTGCAAGTTGAGTAAAGGTAAGGAATGAGTTGATTTTGTTCACTCCAGTTTGTAGTACATCCATGGGCATTCAGTAGTCTTATTTAAAAATGTTAAGTGGGTAAGTGAAGGAATAAATAAAAGAATAATAGAATATCATTTCACACTCAATCAATTTTATCTTTCTTCTCTATAAGCTTATTTTCGTCTTCTCCAAGCTAGTCTACAATACACCATAAACGCTGCAATCCCCAACCCAGAAGGTTTTTCTTCCTAACTTTGCATCCTGGCCCTCTTCATATAAGGCCAGTCATTACTTATGCTTCTAAATCTACATCTGCATGCTTCCTGTACTCTAGTGCACTTAGTTGGCAGCTCTCAACCAGATCATCAGTTCAAAGCAATCTTCTGTTTTCATTTCATTACTAGCCAATTGCTCACATTGAAAGCAGGGATTATGCCCCATTACCTAATAAGAGGGTACATTAAAAAGTTCATGAGAAGATTCATATTATCTTTTAATTCCATTTTTCTGTGAACTTTTTGAAGTACCCTCATACATCCCCTGAAGCCAGACTGCCTGAGTTTGAATACTAGTTTCACTACATATAAGCTTTGTGACCTTGTGCCAAGTTACTAAACATCTCCGTAACTTAGCTTCCTTATAAGTAAAATGGAGAAAATAACACCAGGGTGCTTCAAAAAGTTTGTGGAAAAATGAAATTAAAGGATAATAAGTCTTTTCATATGAAGCTCCCTCATATTCACAGACTTCACGACCATTAAACAGAATTTACAGAGGCAAGAAAATCTTCTAAAATAGTTTCAACAAGAGATTAAATAAGAAAGGTTTCTGCTTAAACACTATATAAATAAAATGAAAGTAAACGAATCAGAATGCTTAAAACCACAATTCAAATTTATGTTTGAGGTTTATATAATATCTGAAGAACAACTATGGATAACATTTGATTGAGCTTTTAGTATAGGCATTAACTAATCATCTGGGATTCTGTTAATCCTTTTTTTTTTTTTTTTGTCTTTTTTCCGTGTCCGGCAACGGATCGCAACCCTCAGTGTCACCCCCGTACCGGACCAGGACCGGCAACGGGATCGCAACCCTCGGCGTTGCTCCTGTGCCTCGCTCAGCCAGTGAGCGGGAACCGGTCTGTATGTGGGATCCGAACCCTCGGTGGGAGCGCCGCCGCGCTTCTCAAGCGGCGCACTATTGCAGTGCGCCACCGGGCCGGCCCCAGAACACATATTTCTAAATGAAATTTTATTCAGCTAAGAACANCTGTATGTGGGATCCGAACCCTCGGTGGGAGCGCCGCCGCGCTTCTCAAGCGGCGCACTATTGCAGTGCGCCACCGGGCCGGCCCCTTCTGTTAATCCTTTTAACATCATATTTAGTCAACACATTAACTCCAAGAAACAGATAATTAAACTAAGAGTAAGTGAGATTAAATAATCAGGAGAGGTTAAAATAACTTGCTCAAGGTCAAATATAATTACTAAGTGGCCATGTCTTAGACTAAGTTCTTAACCACTAACACAGTTCACTTTTTTTTTTCCTTTTTGTCTTTTTTCGTGACCAGTAACGGGATCGCAACCCTCGGTGTCGCACCCGTACCGCGACCGGCAACGGGATCGCAACCCTCGGTGTCGCGCCCGCACCGCACTCAACCAGTGAGCGAACCGGTCTCTATATGGGATCCGAACCCTTGGCGGGAGCACCGCTGCACTCCCAAGCGCCGCACTCTACTGAGTGCGCCACCAGGCCGGCCCCACAGTTCACTTTTTAAAAAAAAAAAGATGACCGGTAAGGGGATCTTAACCCTTGACTTGGTGTTGTCAGCACCACACTCTCCCAAGTGAGCTAACCAGCCATCTGTATATAGGGATCCAAACCCGTGGCCCTGGTGTTATCAGCACCACACTCTCCCAAGTGAGCCACAGGTCAGCCCTCACAGTTCACCTTTTAAAGAAGGCATTTGTCGGGGCCGGCCCGTGGCTCACTTGGGAGAGTGTGGTGCTGATAACACCAAGGCCATGGGTTCGGATCCCATATAGGGATGGCCGGTTAGCTCACTGGGTGAGCGTGGTGCTGACAACACCAAGTCAAGGGTTAAGATCCCCTTACCAGTCATCTTTAAAGAAAAAAATAAAAAATAAAAAAAATAAAGAAGGCATTTGTCGGGGCCGGCCCGTGGCTCACTTGGGAGAGTGTGGTGCTGATAACACCAGGGCCACGGGTTTGGATCCCTATATACAGATGGCTGGTTCGCTCACTTGGGAGAGTGTGGTGCTGATAACACCAGGGCCACGGGTTTGGATCCCTATATACAGATGGCTGGTTCGCTCACTTGGGAGAGTGTGGTGCTGATAACACCAGGGCCACGGGTTTGGATCCCTATATACAGATGGCTGGTTCGCTCACTTGGGAGAGTGTGGTGCTGACAACACCAAGTCAAGGGTTAAGATCCCCTTACCAGTCATCTTTAAAGAAAAAAATAAAAAATAAAAAAAATAAAGAAGGCATTTGTCTAAACAGAATATTAAACTTATGAAAATACTCTCCATTTAGTACGGTTATATAATTTTGCATATACTAAAGCATAAAATCTACTACTCCTAAAACATCTTCCTGCCTTATTTTTTTGATAATATTAATAGTGATGCAAGTTAGCACAATCAAGTTAAAATATACTCCTAAAATGGTAGTAAATGTTAGTGCTATAGGCTTACCTTTATAAAAAACACATTCTCAATCTTTTATAAAACACAGTACTATTATTTCTCCAGCTCAGTATAAGGGGAAAATTTACAAACCACTAAAATAGCCTGGGCTGTAATTATCATCATCATAGCTACATCTACAAAGGCTATTCTAAACACTTCATATGTATTAACTAACTTAATCCTCATAATACTACTATGCTGAAGGTACTATTATTATCCACATTTTACAGATGAGGACCAGAGGCACAGGCATGTAATAGGCCACATAACCCAGTCATACAGCTAGCATATGGTAGTCAGGATTCTGACATAGGTGGGCTGTCTCTCACGATCTATGCTCCATAACAAGAGAATTCTATGACAGCAACGGAATTCATCACCACCTTGCATAAAACTTTTTAAATTGACACAGCAATCATTTGCACGTTTCCAGTTATTTTTAATTTCAAAGGTTATAAAATTCTTAAATCTGAACCCAAGAACTACATTAAGAAACATTAAGCTGGGAGGCACTTATCCAATAGACAACTTCATCTACAATCAATAATGATGGCACTTTATTGCTGTTTTATTCATAATCCTCAGTGTTCCATTAAAAAAAGAATATCAAAACATCATTACACTGATGCTTTGAAATTACAATTAATCTTTAAAATACCTGATGTATTTTTAGTTACAGCATGATCTAAAAATAAGATAGTTAAATATCTGAAAAAAGATCCATTACAGATTCTAAAGCAGATGTCACCTCTCCTGGGTTGGAGGTTATCAGCTCAATAATCTTGAAAAGTGTGTAAGGGTCTCCCGAGGACACACTGATACTGGCTAGTCCTTATATATCTGGATAGTAGATAATCAACTCTGAAAACTGAGTCATGAAAGGAATTCCAATTTAATCATTTACTGCTTATCTCCTTTTCTGTCTTATATAAACTAATTCACTCAGAAGCAGAATTAGTAAAGTTGAGAGAAAATTCCAGAAGATACCATATTCAATTAATTTCAAAACATTTTACTATTTAACTGTACGTGAGCCATTATGAATAAATAAGTAGAATATTCTCAAAGAAGGAAAGTAGACCAGGATTTGGATACTGACCATTTTATCCACAATAGCACTGTTGTAGATATATTTATTTAAAGACATTTAGATATCTTTAGATATTATGATATCTTCTAGTATAGAGTTACCATATTTAAAGAACAATTTTCAAAAAATCCCAATATATTACACATTACAAAGGGAAAAGAAAAAACTTAAATTTTAAGGCTTATTCTGTGGTTATCTACACTGATATTCAAAAAATTAAAAAACCTACCTAGCCAAAAAAAAAAAAAGAATCACACAGCTATTAAGTGGCATGGCCAGGATTTGGACCCGGACTTACCTAATCTTTTCTGTAACATGAAAACTTTGCTTATTCAAAGGTGCTCAATTATAAGTCTATTTTTATGATGGAATTTCTAAAATTCTAAGTTTTCTAGTGGAATCAATAAATAGGACTATTATCTCAGATTCTACCAAATTAGAATTGTAATTATGTTTTAAATTGGTATGATGCAATTGTTTAAATTGGCATAATGCGATTATTTCCTTTCTGATACATAATCACTACTATATCCCATATATTCCTCCTTTTAATATATAAAAATAAATAAACCATAAAACTTACAGGACAAAATCTTTGTGACCTTGATTAGGCAAAGATTTGTTATGTATGTTAATTTTTTTAAAAAGCTCAATACAGGAAAAAAAATGTTAAACTGTACTTCATCAAAATTAAGAACTACTGCTCTTTGAAAGTCATTGATTTAAGAAGCTGGAAAGACAAGTCATAGACTGGGAAGGAATATTTGCAAAACATGTAACTGATAAAGGACTTATATCTACAATATATAAAGAACTCTTAAAACAAGAAGAAAAAAACACCACAATTTTTTAAAAAATGGGCATGACTTGTTTCACTTAATATAATTTTCTTTAGGTCCATCCATGTCGTTGCAAATGGCAGTATTTCATTCTTTTTTATAGCTGAGTAGTATTCCATTGTGTAGATATACCACATTTTCTGTATCCACTCATCCGATGATGGACATTTGGGCTGGTTCCAACTCTTGGCTATTGTAAAGAG
>NW_007726390.1:113667-210805 GCF_000696425.1 Galeopterus variegatus | reverse complement strand
GTGAAAGGTATGGGTCTAGTTTCATTCTCCTGCATATTGATATCCAGTTCTCCCAGCACCATTTGCTAAAGAGGCAGTCTCTTCCCCAGTGTATAGGCTTGGTGCCTTTGTCAAAGATCAGATGGCTGTGGGTGTGTGGGTTGATTTCTGAATTCTCTATTCTATTCCATTGATCAGTGCGTCTGTTTTTATGCCAGTACCACAATTGAAAAAAAAAATGGGCAAGAGATTTGAAGACACTTCACCAAAGAAGATATACAGATGGCAAATATGCATGCAAAAAGCTCCCCAACATCATTAGTCATTAAAGAAATGTGAATTAAAATCACAATGAGATAATGCTACTTATTAAAATGGCTAAAATCAAAACAAATAAACAAGCAGCAAAAACCCCGGTAATACCAAGTACTGGGGAGGACTCTGAGCTACTGGAACTCTCATAAAATGCTGATAAGAATGTAAAACGACATGGGCACTCTGGAAAAATTTGTCAGTTTCTTATAACTTTAAGCAAAAACTTAGGATACTACCCAGCAATCCCACTACTAGGTAGTTATCCAAGAAAAATGAAAATATACGTTCACATAAATGTTTATAGCAGACTTATTCATAAGCTCCAAAAACTGGAAACAACCCAAATGTTCTTCAATTGCTGAATGGATAAACTATGGTACATATGCATTCAATGGACCACTATTCAGCACTAAAAAACCGTATACACACAAACACAAGAATGAAGCTAAAACGTATGATGCTAAGAGAAAGAAACCAAATTCGAAGAGCTATATACTGTATGGTTCCATTTACAGGACATGCTAGAAAAGGCAAACTATCAGTGGTTTTCAGGAGATGGGGTTGACAAGATGGGCTGATTACATAAAGCTACTAGATTAGAGTAGTTTTACATGACCATGTGCATTTCTCAAAATGCAGAACTTAAGAATAAGTTTTACTCTATGTAAATTATACCTCAGTAAGCCTCACATTAAGAAAAAAATTAACAGGAAAAAACAATTATACAAATAATTTAAGAATTAGTTATAATGGATATGAATTTGTAACAAGTCTAAATACGGAATGTCACATCACTTAATTTAAAAAAAAGAATTATTTAAAAATATTCTTTCAGAATATCTGTTTACCTCACACTGGGCATATACTAGGATACTTCAAAAAGTTCATGGAAAAAGAGAATTAAAAGACAATATGTATCTTTGGGCTGGCTGGTTAGCTCACGTGGTTAAAGTGTGGTGCTGATAACACCAAGGTCAAGGATTTGGGTCCCTTTACTGGCCAGCCGCTAAAAAAACAAACAAACGAGATAATCTATCTTTCCATGAACTTTTTGAAATATCCTCATATACTTTTTTTTGTACTGGCCAGTATGGGAATCCAAACCCTTGACATTAGTATTACCAGCACGCTGCTCTAACCAAGTGAGCTAACCAACCAGCCCTCGTATGCCATTTTTTAATCTACTATTTTTTATTTCAGTAAAATAATTTAAATAAAAATACTGCACACATGATCGTTTTTTCTAAAACCACTTTCATTTGTTTTTAAATAGGCCCAATATTTTCATGTGCCAAGAAACAACTTTATATCATTCCTTTGTTATAAATGAATTAAAAACATTGCTCTTTCAAAATGTATTAAGTAGAAAATTAATTTACTACTGAAGCTTTCATGGTTATAAATTTTTCAAATCCCTGGAAATACCATTATCTACTTATTGGTCTACTACGTTTCAGAAATCTTGTGAAAAGAGTAGTTAGATAGTTCTTTGTTACATTACAGAGGCACATATGCATCTGGAAGTGGGAGGAACAGGAGAATGACAGCTATTTTTATTGTTGGTTAGGGGGTGGGGACACAAAGCCATCCCAAACTAAGATCCTTCTGAAGAGTACAAAATCCCCACTAGTAAAGCTGAAACTTATTAAATATTCTAGATACATTTTAATCCCCTTTACTTTTTTTCCCTCCATTTCAATATACTCAGAAACTTTCAGTGCCATTAAAAAAGTAGCCACTCTCATTTATATACCACTAACAGTTTATAGAAAGCATCCTCATATGTTATTTCATTTAATTCTCCCCAAAACCTATGAGAAATTTTGTTTTTTAATTTCCGTTTTATAGAAGTCAAAACCCACTAAGAAGATTGGATCAGTCGCCCAAGGATCACATACCAGTAAGTGGCAGGTCCAGAAGTTGAGTTCAGATCTTCTCACAAACTAGGCAACACGTTTTTCTTACTAATCTGTGTATCCATTAGCACCTGCTACAGGACAGCTGACATTATGGGAATATACATCCAATTATGTCTAAAAATATTATCAACAGCTTATTTAATAGTAAGCTAAGAAGTAAACCAAATTTTAAAGATAAAGTATATAAAAGAAAACCTATAAAAATATAATTCTTAAGTGAAATTCAGACTAATAAAGAACCTTATTTAAAAAAAGGTAAAATGGGGCCGGCCCGGTGGCGCACTGCTACAGTGCGCCGCTTGGGAAGCGTGGCGGCGCTCCCGCCAAGGGTTCGGATCCCACATATAGACCGGCCGCTCACTGGCTGAGCGAGGTGTGGGAGCAACACCGAGGGTTGCAATCCCGTTGCCAGTCCCGGTCCGGTACGGGCGCGACACTGAGGGTTGCAATCCGTTGCCGGTCACGAAAAAAAGACAAAAAAAAAAAGGTAAAATGATCTCTTGAAAGACAAAGGCCACAGGGTGGCCATGAAGTCTAAAAACAAGTACTGTTCTTTTACATGTATCTTAATGTAATATCAATAAGTCATTTATTATATATTCTCCTGTGGTTCCAGACTTGGTTGCCATTCAGTATATTAAAGAAATTTAAATAAAGAGGCCAACTTCATGACAATCAAATGTGGAATGAGATACTGGATGGAAAAAAAAACAAAGGCCATTGCTGGGACGACTGGTAAAATTTGAATATGGATGCATGTTAGACGACAGTATTGAATCAATGTTAAATTTCCTGAATTTGATAACTGTACTGCAATTATGCAAGAGAAGGTCCTTGTTCTTAGGTGATGCATATTTAAATACTTAGGGATGAAAGGTTATGATGTCTATAACTTACTCAAAAGACGTGTGTGCGTTTGTATATAGAGAAATCAAAAGGTAGGGGCCGGCCCGGTGGTGCACTGGATAAGTGCGCCGCTTGGGAAGCGCGGCGGCGCTCCCGCCCGAGGGTTCGGATCCCACATACAGACCGGTTCCCGCTCACTGGCTGAGCGAGGCGCGGGGGTGGCGCCGAGGGTTGCGGTCCCCGGTCCGGTGCGGGGGCAACACTGAGGGTTGCGATCCGTTGCCGGACACGGAAAAAGACAAAAGACAAAAAAAAAAAAAAAAAAGAAATCAAAAGGTAAAATGCTAAAAGGCAATTTAAATATACAGTGTTCATTGAATTATGAACTTAGAAGTTTGAAGTTTTAAAAAATAAAGAGTTAAAGACAAAAGAGTTAAAGACAAAAGTATTTTCTCTCAATTTTCTTCAATTAGTTATTAGATATTTCCAACAAAGTCTTCTGTGTGTAACTGAATAAAACAGATATATTCCTTTTATTGTTGCTCTATATAAGTAAACTCTAGTTGATATCAAACAGTATTTTATTTTTTAAAAATGGGTATGAAACACACAGAAAAACAAATATGGCAGCAAACACCACATAATGCATCCAAGGAATAGCTCATACTTTATTAGGTGCTCTAAGGATTATAGTAAAATTTATGTACCAGGGCCAGCCCGGTGGCGCACTGCTACAATGCGCCGCTTGGGAGCACGGCGGCGCTCCCGCTGAGGGTTCGGATCCCACATGCAGACCAGTTCCCGCTCACTGGCTGAGCGAGGTGCGGGCGCAACACCGAGGGTTGCGATTCCGTTGCCGGTCCCGGTCCAGTACGGGCGCGACACTGAGGGTTGCGATCCGTTGCCGGACACGAAAAAAGACAAAAAGGGAAAAAAAAAAAAAAAAAAAAATTTATGTACCATCCTCTATTTTTAAGGAGCTTAAAATTTGCCTAGAAACAGATAAAATTCAATATTTAATTCCTATGGATCTTTAATGGTATTTTAAACACTGAGTAAACTTGCTACCATATTTAACCTAAGACTCAATTCACTTTAATACTATTTCACCATTAAGTGTTTCTCCCACCCCACCCCCAAGGATTTTAAAAAATTTCTTATAATCTTAATATATTTCACTATGAATGCAGTGAGGATGCATCACATAGACATTTAATTTCCATGAATTCATCCATAAGCTCTTTGGAGAAAAACTGAAGAGTTCAATAGTGTAGACACCATTCTGCTAAATGAACATATGCCTTCCCCAGGAAACACTAAGCATGAGTATGAGAAGGGAGCTGTCCAGTTGCCTCTCTCCTCCTGTGTGCACCATGCCAATCTCTGATACCAGTGTTTAAAGTACGTTCTGTGTAACAAAACCCCTAATGTAAGCCAGCTTCTTCCTGGGGTGCTCAACTACTTATTTTCGGAGTTCCTAGAGGAAAAACTAGCTATTTTGCACTGGTGTGAGATGCAATGAATGTATACCATATTTAATGATCATTTTAAGGAATTTTTAATGGTAATTTTACAAAAATCTATTTCTTTATTTTGTCATGTGTGCTAGCTTCACAACCTACCTTGATCCTAACATGCAACTCCACAATAAATGCACTTTCATTATTATATGGCAAGAACACGGAACACTTTAAAGCAGGTAAGACTTTTTTCTAAAGACCACATTCAGAAACACAATCCTCAAATTTTCAAAGTCAACTCCATACATTTCTTTTTAGTTACTCCTAAGTCCAACTTGCATTTTTTCTCTGATTATGTGATCTGATCTAACCCAACTTTTATATTTCTCATACCTATAGAATCAGAGCTAGAAGAAACTTAGAATTACATTGTCTGTTTCTCCCTCCCAGCTCATAGAGCTCATGGACCTCAATGAACTCCATATTACAATAAATTCCTTACTCTCCATCTAAAATAAATGTTTGTAGAAAGGCAGAGATTTAATTGTATCCAGAAGTTTAAAAAGAATCTTTAAAAAGTGATACTAAAACTCAATGAACAAATCCATTGAGTATTAAAGCTGAGCATCTTTTCAGTATTTGGATTCCTCAACGTTGACTAAGCATCCCACTGAGTAGAATGGTTTAATACTTCTCAATGACCTCCAAAGGAATCCCATAAAATTGAGCCTCTTCTTTACAAAACATATTTTTAAATACAATTACTTTACAGTTTTATTCTTATTTTTCTAATCCCTATACTTGATGATGTACATTTTAACTTAAAAAAACACTATAAACATTTGAAATTTGTAACAAAAAATGCACTACCCTTAAAAAGTTCTATGTAAAGCTTTCCATCTGGATTTTTAAAAAACAAAAGGGTAAAAATAATGTTTCATTTTCAGGATGAGGTATAAACACTGAGGGAATCAATGATGAGATAATTTGTCTAGTATCAGCCTGGACTAAATCACCGATGCAAAAAAATTTGTCACATCAGGATGGAATTCCCTAAAGCCCACTTCTTAATGGCATATGCTCCTGATTTTCTTTTAAAAGATTAATACAGAATGACAAATGTTTTATACTAAGAGTTAAAAGAGATCTTTCAGGTCTTTGAGTTAAAGTTATAAATCAAAGAATCATGTTTTAATGACCTTGACTGAAGTGCAAAAGTTCTTTATAAAATTCTGACTAAATACAAATATATTGCTGACACATACTAAAGAAGCATTATTTATGTTTTTGTCTTGCTTAATTAAAATGCTTCAGTCTGGAATGAAAACTGTAGCTTCATAATGGAACTGACACTCAAGAGCCAAAATGCAGAGTTGTGTCATAACTTTTTTTGATAACAGGTTTCTTTGAGAATGTAATGAAAGCAAAGATGCCTCTTCCCAGAAACTTTCACTTGTGCACCCACACACGAAATTTTAATACAATGTTGAGGGGAGGGGTCATCCTGGGATCTATCAACTCAAGGGAAATATTTGCTGCCACTGAACATTACATGGGAAGACAGCCTTAATACATAATGCTTTTGGTATTTGTACACCCTCCAATGAGATTTAAAGGGTAACAGACAGGCAGTTTGGAGTTTAAAGATAAAGTTGATGCTGCCATACCTTCTGTCATAACTGCTCCAAGGCCACAGTAGCCTGATTCTGCTAACTGTCCAGCATGGCTCTGCAATCCTGAGACATCAGACCCTGTGCCATCTCATCCTGACCATGATTTCCACCTCTTATCTAGATTCTGCAAGCTGCTTTGATCTACTTTAGCAACTGTTGTTGACAAGTAGCCATCCAGTCTGCTCTTTAATACCACCAACTGAGAAATCACAAAGTCCCCTTCTAAATTGACTACCCTGGTTTGGGGACGTTTTATATGCTGCCCTACTGAATTTCTCCTCTATTTACTTGCCAAAAGGTAACAAAATAACTTACCATTCTAATCCTAAAAACCAGGAGCAAAAAATCATTTACTTCTACTTTTACCAAACATGAAAGTCAGAATTATGCTGAAAAGCACTTTCTATTTGGAACTCAAAACACAAGAGGGATCAGTATTGGTTCAATTCAAGAAAGATGCAAGGTTTTCATACGCAGCATTTCCTACCTTGTTAGACTTTTCTCTGCATAATAAATTAAAAATTAATCAGCATTAAAAGATTATAGTTACTTAAATTGAAATTTGGATTAATCTCCAAATAGTTTATTCTCTATTATGACTATGATTCTGTAGTAAACAGTTCTAATCAATACAATATAAATATAGTAGAAAGCATTATTTATTCATTAGATAAAGCCTGGCTTTCAAAAACTACAAGTTGTCTCAGTCACCTACAACGGCTCCTTTTTTACAATATAAAAAATATCTCCTACTGAAACCAATGTATTAATAAATTGCCTTTATCAGATATAAGGCAATCTCTGACACAAACAAAAGAAATATAAACAATTATACTTGATATTTTCATCCTTAAATAATCTCACACCACTGCTGGGCAAAAAGGTTCATAAGTATTTTGCAAACTGATTGATTTATTAAAATCAGATAAAAACACTGTTAATTAACTGTTAATTAGTTACACTATACAGCAAAATCTAATATTCAAAGGGCTACCTACAGGGGCTCTCTTCCCTGGGCTACGTATCACTAAGCTAAACTGCACAGTCCTAAGAAGAAAGCTACCTTGTAAGGAGCTTCTCTTTGGTCCTTTGATAATTTAACTTCCTGCAGGAGTGCAAAGCAGGTCCACACAAATAAAGTCTGCCTTATTTTGCAAATTGCATCAGACTGCTATTTCAGTAAGTTTATATGGTAGGTATACAACAATACCTAAGTAAAAAATACATTTCCTGATAAATAACCGCTTCTTTCCTTCTCCAGTGTGGTGTAAAACATTAATGCTGTGTTTAAAAAAAAAGAAAGAAACCAAGGCCGGCCCGCGGCTCACTTGGGAGAGTGTGGTGCTGATGACACCAAGGCCACGGGTTTGGATCCCTGTATAGGGATGGCCGTTTAGCTGGCTTGGGAGAGCGTGGTGCTGACAACGCCAAGTCAGGGGTTGAGATCCCCTTGCCGGCCATCTTTTGTGGGGGGAAAAAAAGAAACCAAAAAACAAACGTCAAGAAACCCCCAAAACAACCCCAGCCTAAAAAGACAATTCCACACGTATTAACTTATCACACTGCATTATATACAAAAGGCACTTTAAAGCTCAAAAAGGCAGTCCTCTGAGTATTTCTTTTATGATAAAATATTCTTATTCAGTTTATTCCTCCAGCTTAAAAAAGTTTCATTTATCACCAACAAAATTGTAGAGCAAAATTTTCTTACACTTCATATCATAATATACCCCGTTGTTTAAAACTGAGTCAGAATCAATCCAATATATTAGTATTTTTGTACTCAAGCAAATAGTCAACCTTGACTTAGTTTAGTAAAGTCTGCTTTTTAACACAAAGTTCTTTCACTGGCTTGTTATTAATATAAAATTGAACGCTCGAAATAGCTTACTTCAAGCACGGACTATAGACTCCAAATTTGTCATACACTGCCCCACCCCTTGTAAGAGTGAATGACTGGAACATTGTAATGCACTACATCACGTAGTAGTACAGCTACAGAAACTTCATACTGGCGCCAGTAAGTTGCACATTTTCCAGTAGTTTTATCTTAAACGGACTTTTCATTATCCTCAATACCAAACGTCACCAACATACACTGAAGAATTAGATAACCACAGACCCTGTAATATCACCCTATCAACGTTCACTTGCATACTTTTCTTATTTCTTCCAACGTGAAGTCGGTAAATGTAAAGAATTAAGTCCCCCCGCCCCTGTAACTATGCAATTAAGTTTAGAATTGAGAGGCTCGAATCACTATATTATTAAAGTTCAAAGAGTAACAGAACAAAACGAGATGCAAAGGGGAACAGGTCTATTTGCTCAAATATTTAAAAGTTGTACATTTTTTAAAAAGCATTTGCGGGATGCCAAGATTGGCCAAACCCGCCCCTCCCCCCGCCGTAAGTCTCTTCCCACTGCCACCCCCTCCCCCCTATTCTGGGAAGTCGTTACTTTGACGCTGCTGGGATGCTACTCACCGAGTTTCTCCACCAACTTAAGCATCACCCCTCCAATGTGCACCTCCCCGGTCACTCTCAGGGTGACATCGCGGTTCAGGTCCGTCACATGGACACTCAGTTCCCACGTCCCATCCGCATAGCAGCCATCTGGCATCCTTATCCCGTCCAGGGCCATGGCTCCTTCCTGCGAGTACGGAGGAAATGGCTCTCGTAAGCGTCACTCCCCCAAAGGAAGGCAAATCCCACCGAATTCGCAGCGTCGGCACCGGTCAGGGAGACGGTGAAGGAGCCGGGGGTTTCCACGCAAGCTCGAGAGGGCGGCGGCAGCTGGCCAGCTGCGAACAGGACACTGCGTCCCGCGCCCCTGCCCGGCAGCTGAGCCGCGCTCCCGGCACGCAACCTTGACTTAGTTTAGTAAAGTCTGCTTTTTAACACAAAGTTCTTTCACTGGCTTGTTATTAATATAAAATTGAACGCTCGAAATAGCTTACTTCAAGCACGGACTATAGACTCCAAATTTGTCATACACTGCCCCACCCCTTGTAAGAGTGAATGACTGGAACATTGTAATGCACTACATCACGTAGTAGTACAGCTACAGAAACTTCATACTGGCGCCAGTAAGTTGCACATTTTCCAGTAGTTTTATCTTAAACGGACTTTTCATTATCCTCAATACCAAACGTCACCAACATACACTGAAGAATTAGATAACCACAGACCCTGTAATATCACCCTATCAACGTTCACTTGCATACTTTTCTTATTTCTTCCAACGTGAAGTCGGTAAATGTAAAGAATTAAGTCCCCCCGCCCCTGTAACTATGCAATTAAGTTTAGAATTGAGAGGCTCGAATCACTATATTATTAAAGTTCAAAGAGTAACAGAACAAAACGAGATGCAAAGGGGAACAGGTCTATTTGCTCAAATATTTAAAAGTTGTACATTTTTGGCGGGTGAGGGGCGGGGGGTGCCGGCGGCTGCCGCAATCTCAGCCCTGCGGAGTGCTGCCCTTTTATGGAAATGAAGGACCCAGCGCCGGGATGGAATCCAACATCCGGGCTCTCGGCGGCGGGCCCTGAGGAGGGGGAGCGAGGGGAGCGCGGGCGGCTTCCCCCGGGGCACGGGTGAGAGGAGGGCGCGCTTCTCCGCGCACGGAGCTGCGGCCTCCCGGGGGGCCCGAGGCAGAGCGTTATCTGTGCTTCCAGCCGGAGGAGGGGGCTTGTCTGTGAGCAACGGCCACAGGGAATTCCCAGGGTCAGGTCGTTTTCGGGGAACAAAAATCTCCCGCCCGCTCCCCACGCCTGGAGCGAGCCCAAAAGTCTCGAGGCGGAGAGAGAGGCCGCACCCCCGGAGCTGGAGAGAGGCGTTCGGGATGTAAAAACTTCGAAAAGTGAATGCCAGCTCCACGAACATCCCACAAAAGAATGAGAAAACCCAGAGGGAGGTGAACCACAAAAATGGCTTTGCAAAGCGATGTCCGGCACAATCAGCAACTCCTACCGGACTCTCAGGAGTTTGCAGGCTTTCTTAGCCAACTCGGAAGCTCCCACCAGAGGCGAGGCAAATACGTCCTTCGAGGCTCTTGCTAGAAGGAAAACAAAAAGCAAAAATCCTCTGTGCCATGGGTTGTACTCGGAAGCCGTTTTCCCGAGCTTCTCCAGCTCTTTGTACATATTTGTGTGTTTCTATATGCAATTTCGAACTAACAGTCTATTAAGGCTTTTAGATGAATATACTCGTACATCCTCTACCCCACCCTCAGCCACACCTTGAAGGAATTTTTATAACTCTGGAACGGAGCCTGCAGGTACAGGGAAGAACTAAAGCACTTTACCTGTAGAAGACTGACTAGTGATGGAGCGTGGTCCTCCTGCTTCCCACTTTGCTTCAGCTTCCCACTTTGCTTCCACTTCCCCATTTACTGTTGCGCTTTGTGGAGGGGCCTCTTTAGAAACAGTAAGCCAGGGAAACTGCGTCGCTAACAAGTGCACGCCTCAAAAAACTTAAGTCAGGGAGACTCATAAGATAGCCCATGAAAGACCCTACTTTTATTATTTTATTATTTATTTATTTTATTTATTTATTTTTTTAAAGATGACTAGTAAGGGGATCTTAACCCTCGACTTGGTGTTGTCAGCCCCACGCTCACCCAGTGAGCGAACCGGCCATCCCTATATGGGATCCGAACCCGTGGCCTTGGTGTTATCAGCACCGCACTCTCCCGACTGAGCCACGAGCCGGACCAAAGACCCTACTTTTAAAAGCTGCATAGTCTTCTGGAACTGTTTCAAAGATTTCGAAGGGGAACCCACCAGGCAAATAACCCTTTGTTCATCAATACAACTGGAAACCAAGGTTGAAGGCCTCCAGAAAGGGTTGGGACGGATAAAGGAGTGAACGCAGAGAAATTTAATCAGATGCCAGAGGTTTGGCACAAAAAAAAAAAAAAAAAAAAAAGGAAAACCACTATAGTGTTTTCAGCTAGTCATCATGGAGAAATTGATGCCTTGAGTCTTTGGTCTTTCCACTCTCCAATTATTTCAGCTTGTGGACGTTCCAAATAGTGCACTTGGAAGCAGTATGAATGTCCAGAGAGGAGGAATTGTTTACGTAAATTATGGTGTTGAAAAATACAGTATATAGGACAATGTTTTTAATAAAATAGGGAATTGCTTGATAGGGTAAAAAAAAAAAACTACACAAAAAAGCAGATATAAGAAAAAAATAAAAATAAAGGACAAAAAACTGTACAAAACTGTACATGCATCTGTAAAATCAGGAGCTTATCTACTTTTAAAAATTCAGAGAAAAAAGACTGGAAGGAACTAGACCAAAATGTTAAGAAGCTGTCTGGGTGTTGACATCCTGGGGGATTTACACTTTTTCCTTCTATTCTTTATTTTCTACAAACTCAAAAACTTTGCATCCAGGATTTTTCTGTCACCACCTAAAATAGCATCAGTATCTCAGTTTCTCTGTATATGCCATTACATTCACAATCATAGACACAATGAATAGAGCAACTACTGACTGAACTCTTGGGCAGGGTTTTCTGAGGTTATCTTTTGTGTTTTTTAATATCTCCAAATACGACTTGAGTTCGTTGAGAGCAGGGACTTCAAATTCTTTGCATTGTCCACAACCTTACAAAAGCTTAGCAGAAAGAAAATAGAAAATATGCTGATACCAAATCAACAGAAATGTTAAAGAATTAGTAGGTCTGTCCTATGGAGAAATCTCATCAGTGGAGAAACCCTCAGCTTAAAATTTTACCTATTTGTTTATTTTCCCACCGTTTCCCCAAAGATTTTTGGCAATGTATAAGGATGCATAAACTTTGAGACAGTATACATTATAAGTGGCACAAAACGAGAAACAAAAGGCAGGTGAGTGTTGGGGAATTTAGAGATGTGTAGTAGAGATTTAAAATGGGACTGGGAGTGAGGCTAACTGTGCCTTTATGACCTTTGTGTAAGCTCCGAGTAATTTTGGCTTCTCAAACATGCCTTTACAGAACCAAGAATGTCCATGTACTTTTCTGAGTATTTTCTTTGTTTCAGACAAAATTGTTGAAGCCGACTGTCATGGCTCAGACCCTTTTAGTATTCAGTTTCTACATTCTAGTTATTTTCTCACTCTCCAGTGAGAGTTACTTTCTGAATTATCTTCTACCACTTTTCCTACTGCTCTGACTATTGTGCTGTCTTTAATGCACTTCTATGAATGTTCCCTACATTTAGTGATGGGGTGGGGGTGGGGGAACACAAGGGTGTTAATATTGTAAATAATTGCCCCATTCCTTAATCTTTGAAATAGCTTAATTATAGCTTTGTATGAGACTTTATTAGCTTTAGAAAGTCAGTTTATGTTTGAGCAATATAAGCACAGGTAGGCAGGGACCCTCAGTTAAGTACCATGGGAGGAATAATTAGATTAAGATGGGTGCGGCTGGTTCCTTTAGGCCTTCTTTTTGAGTATTGCAAGCTGTTGCTTGCTTTGAAGATCAGACTCCTCTTTCTCTCTGAAACTGTGAATTTTTTTTCTAGTTTATCAAGTGCATACTAGTATTTCGAGTGCATTTCATAAATGTTTACTTCTACCTAAGGTTTTCCAATGTATTCAAATATAGAATCTTATCTAAAGCACCTCCCCACCCCCACCCCCAACTCTAGGACAATGCAATACTTGCTGTACTTACATCATACTGAAAAGTAGCTGAGAACTCCAGTGTTTGGAAGAACAGCTCAAGCATTGAAAGCAGCAATATCCAAATAAGGTACCAAGCACTGGACTTAGATTTAGACCAAATGATACCTCACAGATCTGCCGTCAAATGCAGCCTTCGGTCTTGGTGATCTTCAGGTTGATTTTAGCTTTTTCTCTGGGCCTATTTATGCTGTGCTTTATATTTCTAAAAGAGAAATACAAAATATAACCGCTGGGTTTGAAAAAAGGAGATTGGGGGCTAGGAGAAAAAAAGAAAGGGTTTGTAAGAGTGTGGATGTGTAAGGGGGGGGGGACTTAAAAATGCAATATGAGGCTAGCAAGATGAAATGTAATGAGTTATTCCTGTCAAATACCAGGTGAGCGGAGTTCTCTCTTTTGTCTCAATATTGCCAAAAACGGAACACAATGATAAAATACTAAGGAGGTAGAAATTGAGGGGTATGGGGTGTGAACTTAGAATGGGAATGAAGGTCACAGAAGCCACTTTTTTGGTAGAAGTGGGCAGTCACTGTAAATAGCAAGAAAAAGACTGGCAAACTGAGAAACATGGAAGATTTGCTAGGAATAGGGTCGTTTTCACACTGACCTGAGGAAGGGCTCCACGATAACAATGAAATCTCTACTTCAAGGGAAAGAAATGCACTAGATGCTTGCTTTTCCTGGTCTAGTTACAAAAAAGTTTTTTGTAGAAAACCAAGCTGGGTGATATTTTTTTTCCCCTCTGATTTAACTTTGAACACCAGGACATCTTGTAAAATGTTCTAAACCTTAACAAAAATGTAAAATGTACACACACGTTCACACAAACATGGTAGCTAATTGTGTGCTTAGCACAGGGCAGTGCACTGAGACAGACATGTAGATGTATAACACATGTCACAAGCTCTTAAAACATGTCAATCTAATGAAGAAGATTTATGTTTAAAACATCAGAAAGCATATCTACATATTTACAAAATATGAAATTAGACCCCTACTTTACACCATATGCAAAAATTAACTAAAAATAGATCATAGACTTAAAAGTAGGATGTAAAACTACAAAATTCTTAGAAGAAAACAGGATTAAACCTTTGTGGTCTTGGATTAGGCAATGGCTTCTTAGATAAGACATCAAAGCGTAAGCAAAAAAAGAAAAATAGTTATGTTGGATTTTATCAAAATTTATAGGTTATATTTCTAAGGACAGCATCAAAATGTTAAAAACAAACAAACAAAATCAATGTATAAAATGGGAAAAATATTTGCAAATCATATATTTTTTAAGGGACTTGTATTTAGAACATATAAAGAGCTATTGCTACTCAACAATAACCTAAGACAGCTAGCCCAATTAAAAATGGGTAAAGGATATGAATAGATGGTTCTCTGAAGAAGAAAAACAAATGGCCAATAAGCACATAAAAATATGCTCAACATCATTTATCATAGGGAAATGCAAATCAAAGCCACAATGAGATAACACTTCCCACCCACTAGAATGACTATAATAAAAAAGATGATAATAACAAGCATTGGCTAGGATATGGAGAAATTGCAGCGCTATACATTGCTGGTAGGAATGGAAAATGGTCAGTTGCTTTGAAGAACAGTTTGGCAATTCCTCAAAAAGTTAAACATAGAGTTAACAAATGCTATGGTCTAAATGTGTCCCCCACCCTCTCCATTCTCATACTGTATTGAAATCCTAATCTCCAAGGTGATGGTATTAAGAGGTGGGGCCTTTGGTCAGATCATGAAACCTCCCTTTGATGAGGTCAATTATCCCTTTTATAAGGAATTTATCCCCTTATTAAAGAGGCCCAAGGGAGTTCATTCACCCTTTCCTCCTTGTGAGGACATAGCCAGAAGGCACACTCTATGGAGTAGAAAGCCCTCACCAGACACAAGTCTGCCAGTGGCTTGCTCTTAGACTTCCCGGCCTCCAGAACTGTGAGAAATTAATTTCTATTTTTTATAAGCTACCCAGTTTATGGTATTTTGTTATAGCAGCCCAAACAGACTAAGTCACTGTATAACCCAGAAATTCTGTTCCTAGGTATATGCCCAACAGAACTGGAAATGTATATCCATATAAAAACTTGTATATAGATATTCATAGTGTCCAAAAGATGAAAACACCCCAAATGTCTTTCAAGTAATGAATGGATAACCAAATGTGATATATCATTTCAGTGGAATATTATTCAGCCTAAGAAAAGAATGAAGTACTGATACAAGCTACAAAATGAACGCATTTTGAACTCATGCTAAGTGAATGAAGTCAGACACAAAAAGTCAAGTATTGTGATTCCATTTATGTGAAAATCCAGAGTAGGCAAAACCGTAGAGTCAGGAGCTGGGGAGGGGGTTGAGGAGAGTGTGGGAAGTACTCTCTCAAAATAAAGTAATGTTTATTTATTTAGTTTTTTTATTGCAGTATTTATTTTTGTGGTGATAAAAATGTTCTGAAATTAGATAGTGGTGTTGATTGCACAACTCTGTGAAACAATAGTCCCCTCTTATCCATGGTTTTACTTTCTGCAGCTTCTAAAAGAAACTAACCGCCTCATCTGCAGTCAGAAAATATTACATACAGTAAGATATTTTGAGAGAGAGAGCATATTCACATAACTTTTATTACAGAATATTGTTGTAATTGTTCTATTTTATTATGAGTTATTTTAATCTCTTACTGTGCTTAATTTATAAATTAAACTTTATGATAGGTATGTATGTACAACATAGGAAAAAAACAGTATGTACATGGTTCAGTACTATCTGAGGTTTTAGGCATCTGCTGGGGGTCTTGGAACATATCCCCCATGGATAAACGGGGACTACAGTCTACTATAAACCGCTGATTTTACCCTTTAGAATCTTATGTGAATTATATCTCAATAAAGCTGTTACTTTTTAAAAATGGTTCATACAAAAAATCAGAAGGGAGAAAAGGGAGAGAAACTAAAAGGCTAAATTGTGGAGTATGGATCCATTTTGAAGATTGTGATAGTCTAGACTCTGAAACGTCATTAATGAAGTCATGGGACTTTTTACGAAGAAGATAAAGCTAAGAAGACCTGAAGGAATAAACGGAGCATTAAGGGAAATCGTGAGGTAGAAGGAACATGGCATGCTCACCAGCCTGGAGAGCCAAATGCCAAGGAAATGATAGGGGGAGAGTGAACAGAGTGAGGCCAAACCAAGGAAGACAGAAGTTTAGACTCTGAGGTAGAAAACAGGGAGCCATTTAAAAGTTGGTGCATAGTAGTAACACCACGAAAGCAATATTCAAATAAGATTAATATGGTGAAAATGTGCATAATGGATTGAAAAAGTTAGGAACTAGAATCTGGATGCTTGGTTTGGAATCTGTTCATAATTTAGATGTGAGAAAAAAACCTTTGTTGAGTAAGGTAAGTAGTAGGGGATGGGGCATGCAGGGGATTTCAAAAGAATTATCGAGAAGCTTCTGAGCATTTTTGATATTCCATGTTCTGTGTGGGGCACTTTAAATGTTCCTTACAACAGCTCTGAGTTTTTATTACTACCCTTATTTAATGAGAGTTAGCTAATGGTCAGATTGATTATCTGTTTATATAATTTGTCCTAAGCCACACAGCTGGTATGTGGAAGAACTGGGATTAGAACCTAGATCTGAAAAAAGGTGGTCATAAATTCTTCAAAGTTTTTAGGTTTAGGTGACCAGAAGAACAGTGGAGCTACTGCACTGGGAAATGGAAGTTGAGAGAACTAATTTCAGGGAGCAAAGGAAAGATGAGTTTTTAAAAAGAAATGATCATGAGGTGAAAGTATTATATTCACTGGAAACATTCAAAGGGGAATTAGATAAATAAGTTTTGTGAGAGGATCAGATCACACAGAGAAGTCATTAACACAGAGGTGAGCCTTAATGGATGGCTCAGCCCCCAAATGAGACTGACCCTTGGGTAAACTGCTCCCCAAAGGCAGGAGCAGGAAGAAGAGTTATCTAAAGTAACAGAGAAAGGAGGATCAGAGTTGAGAAAAGAATCAGGTTGGTCAAGTGTCAGGCAAGCCAAAAAAAAGAAGAAAGAACCATTTCAAGAAAGAAAGGGTGGTAGGCAGTATCAAATGATGCAGAAAAGTTCAGGAGAAAGTGACTGGTGAAAGTTACTGTTTACCTTGCAGAGGATAATTCTAGAGATGACCAAAGACAGATGTCAGAGTTAAAGAAGAAAATGGGAAGTTTGTCAGTGAAAGAAAAGCAAGAAATGGGCCGGCCCGTGGCTCACTTGGGAGAGTGCGGTGCTGATAACACCAAGGCCATGGGTTCAGATCATATATAGGGATGGCCGGTTGGCTCACTAGCTGAGTGTGGTGTTGACAACACCAAGCCAAGGGTTGAGATCCCCTTACCGGTCATCTTTAAAAAAAAAGAAAAAAGAAAAAAAAAGAAAAGCAAGAAATAAGGTGGTAATTTTGGGGTATGGCAAAAGCAGAGATGCTTTTCAAAATAAAGGAGACCTGAGCATGAGTAAAGACTATGGAAAATATAAAGGTGAAATAGTAGCTTAAAATCAAAACCAAGATCCCTCACTGGGATAATTCCAAAGATTCAGGAGGGAATAGGAGGAGCCCTTGCTAAGCCAGAAGAAATACACACCAATTTGCAAGGATAGAGTTGAATTATTGGAAGCCTCAACAGGACAGTAAATTGGTGTATAAACATACTTAAACAAATACTGTCAATGTTAGTCAACGGGACGGTGGGGCTGGTTAGGTTATTGTACTGCTCAGATGGACGCCTCCCAGGGGTCAGATCTGGGCTGGGTGTAAGAAAGGAAGGATGTGATTGAGAGATTATTTCAGAACAACTAGGGCGGAGATTCAGAGGCCCATAAGGGAAAACTGGGGGTGACAGCACAGATGCAAATTTGCGCAGCCTAGAGGTGCTACTGGGAATTAGCTGGCCTGGGGACAGTCTAGTCACCACTTTTAAGTCACTGGAAGGCCACATTACAAGGGGCCAGTCCCCACAGCTGTCTTCATCCTACAACACAACAGAAACTTTACCTCGATCAGTGTTTCCTTGTTAGCAAACATGCTAGGCTCCTGCCTGACTTTTGGTGTTATTTATTGTCTAGCTGGTTCCTCCTAGTTTTGGGTGGCAGGTAAACTGCTGATTCCCAATCCACATTCTGAGAAATGATTCCTACCCTTTGTCCTTTGTATCACAATGTCCTCTTTAAATACATAAACCCTCTATTCTTCCCAATCCAGGAGCTGCAGTTCCACTAAAAGAGCCAAACCAGAAAGTCACCTACAATTCCAATTGCCCTAGGGCCAACTCAGTCCAAATGGAAAGGACAAAAGTGCTTTTCATCTACTACCTCTTAAGAAGGTGCTCTCAGGTGACAGAGAACTGACCAGCAGCTGAACATTGCCATCTGGTGACTGGGAGGTGTCACTGTAAATCTTTTATCTACGTTGAACTAAATTCAACAAATAATTCATTAAGAACTTATTAAGCAAATGGAAAAAGTGTCCCTGCGCCTAGTAAAAGATAAACTCAAAGTAAATTGAGCAATATGCTGCAACACTGGATGAACCTTGAGAACATTATGCTAAGTGAAATAAGCCAGTCACAAAAACAAATACTGTATGATTCAATGTATATGAGGTACTTAGAATAGTCAAAATCATAAACACCAAAGCAGAGTGGTGGTTGCCAAGGGCTGGGGGAAGGAGCAGTTATTGTTTAATGGGTATAGAGTTTCAGTTTTACAAGATGAAGAGTTATGGAAATGGATGGCGGTGGCAGTTGCACAATGTTATGAACGTATTTAAATGCCACTGAACCATACACTTAAAAATGGTTCAGATGGCAAATTTTATGTTACATGTGTTTTACCACCAAAAAAAAAAAAATTGAAAAAAGATGCTCTTAATTTTTAGATCCCATCCTCTCTTTAGGACTGCCCTCTTGGAGGTACCCTATTCCCACATCATCAATTTTTCCTGCTTTATCTAATTCTCCCCTTGCTTCCAGATCATTCCCAACACCATATAAACAGACCCAACTACTTTCCATTTAAATAATAAAGAAAAGTCTCTTGATCACGTATATCCGTCCACTACCCATTTACTGCTGTGATCCCCTTAAACACAAAACCACTCAGATGAGATGTCTATATGTCTCTACTTCTGCAATTCTAAATTACTATATTTTTTTATTTTTATTTTTTTAAAAGATGACCAGTAAGGGGCCAGCCCGGTGGCGCACTGGATAGTGCGCCGCTTGGGAAGCGCGGCGGCGCTCCCACCCGAGGGTTCGGATCCCACATACAGACCGGTTCCCGCTCACTGGCTGAGCGAGGTGCGGGAGCAACGCCGAGGGTTGCAATCCCGTTGCCGGTCCCCGGTCCGGTACAGGGGCAACACTGAGGGTTGCGATCCGTTGCCGGACATGGAAAAAGACAAAAAGACAAAAAAAAAAAAAAAAAAAAGATGACCAGAAAGGGGATCTTAACCCTTGACTTGGTGTTGTCAGCACCATACTCTCCCAAGTGAGCCACGGGCCAGCCCTCTAAATTACTTTTTAACTTATCCTCAAATTGACCTTGGAAGAAAACAAGAGTATGTCACCCCAAAATATGCCTCTTTGACATAAAAATTATTTTTGAGCTGAAGGCTATTAAGAAGCAGCAATGAGGAAAAACTCCTTTATCTACCCCCCATCCTTTTAATTTTTTGCCTAAAGTTATTAATTTCCCTTCACTGGAGACAACTCTAGACTCTTAACAGCCCTGATATGGCACAAACCAACAAACCTTACACCGTTAGTTTCCTTCAATATATTTACCTTCCCAGTTTCTCACCCTTGGAATCTACTGCTTTTCTCTATCCTGTCATTTCTCTACAAATTTATTGTTCTTTGTTGAAGCTGAGTTCTCAGCCACTGCTTTGAGTTGCTTTTCACTGGGGGTTCTCCAACTTGATGTGTGCTGCATACGTTAATAAACTTGTTTTTCTCCTGTTAATCTGTCTTTTGTTATCGGTGTGCTAGCTAAGAACTATGAGGGGTTGAGGAAAAATGATTTTTTTCCTCCCCAACACCTCTGTTTCTACCAATCCACTGAAACTGTTTTTAATATCCACAATGACTTTCATGTTGCAAAATAAACAATGCCTTTTCCATTCTCTTCCTCAACCTCTCAGGTGCTTGTCTGCTCTCTCTAAGTGCACACCCATCTTAAGTCTGGAAATTGCCATCTCCTTGTTTTTCTTCTACCTCTCTGTCCTTTTTCTTCAGTCTTTCTTGCTGTCTCTTTTTCTTCTATTTGATCTCTAAATTTAACCTGCTATTGAACTCTTTCTGGAACCTCTTTTCTTTAGTATATACATTCTCTCTCTAGCTAATCTCCTACTTTGAGGGGTAAAATATTCTCTTTATGCTAATGATTCCCAAATCTCTAGCCCAGACCTGTCTTTGGGGCTCCAGACTGGTAGATCCATATGTAATAGGCATTTCAAACTAGCATGTGCAATATGAGACTCTGGATTTTTCCTCCAGTATCTATTCCTGCACCAGTATTTTTCTTCTCTTCAAATCATATCACCATTCACCCATTTGCTCCACCTAAAAACTACCAGTCAGCCTTGATTTTCCACTCTCCTTTACTGCCCTCCTCCAATGACTAATTTAACACTAAGTCCTATTGATCTGTCTCTAAAATAGATCCCAAATTGATCCACTTCTCTTCATCTCCACCCTACTCTTAGCTATTATCTTTATTATCTTCTTTTTTTTTTTTTGAGGAGACATGAGATCAAAGCTACTATCTTCTCACTTGTTTTGTTTATTCAATAGCCTTCTAAGTAGTCACTCTGATCTTTCCTCGTCCAGTCCATTTTCTACACCATAGCTAGTGATCCTTTAAATCTGTAAATCACAATATCTACTATTCTCTTAAAAACATCAGCAGCTTTCCAGCCCAAGTAAAATAAAACCTAAATCTCTTACCATGGCTTAAAAGGCCTCAAACGATCTGGCCCCAAACCTACCTTGCTGACCTCCTGCTCACTGTATCCAGTCATATAGGCCCCCTTACTCTTCCATCTTAGCACATGCCCTTCCTCCTGCCAACAGTCTTTTCCTGGATTTTCCTGTGGCTTTGTTTTTCAGCCCCCACAACATCCCTCAGAAAGGCTTTTCCTGGCCATACAGTCTATAGTAGCCTCTGCTGCCTCCCCACCCACCAGTTACTTTCTATTTCCTCATCTGCTTTTTTTCCCCTATAAAACTTATCAAAAATTTGAAATTTTCACCTCCCTCTCCACTAATGGTGTGTGAGCTCCTTAGGCGAGGGATCTTTCAGTTCCGTCCGCGGGTGCCATTCCAGCACCATGGGCACAATTCGTGTCATGGTTGATGTGAATGGAGGTCCCTGTGGCTCCCTGCTGTCGTCTGCCTTGTTCATAGCCATATCCTCGTAGCACCTAGCACAGTGCCTGGCACATGGCAGGTGCTCAATATAATATTTGCTGAGAGAAAGGAAGAATGAAAGGTATTGTGCCAGAGGACCCCAGATGCGTGTCTTGGATCTATGCCTCCAAGAAGCTTAAACTCTAGAACACAGTTAGAACCAAGAATATAAACATCACATATAAATATNAAAAAAAAAAAAAAAAAAGATGACCAGCAAGGGGATCTTAACCCTTGACTTGGTGTTGTCAGCACCATACTCTCCCAAGTGAGCCACGGGCCAGCCCTCTAAATTACTTTTTAACTTATCCTCAAATTGACCTTGGAAGAAAACAAGAGTATGTCACCCCAAAATATGCCTCTTTGACATAAAAATTATTTTTGAGCTGAAGGCTATTAAGAAGCAGCAATGAGGAAAAACTCCTTTATCTACCCCCCATCCTTTTAATTTTTTGCTTAAAGTTATTAATTTCCCTTCACTGGAGACAACTCTAGACTCTTAACAGCCCTGATATGGCACAAACCAACAAACCTTACACCGTTAGTTTCCTTCAATATATTTACCTTCCCAGTTTCTCACCCTTGGAATCTACTGCTTTTCTCTATCCTGTCATTTCTCTACAAATTTATTGTTCTTTGTTGAAGCTGAGTTCTCAGCCACTGCTTTGAGTTGCTTTTCACTGGGGGTTCTCCAACTTGATGTGTGCTGCATACGTTAATAAACTTGTTTTTCTCCTGTTAATCTGTCTTTTGTTATCGGTGTGCTAGCTAAGAACTATGAGGGGTTGAGGAAAAATGATTTTTTTCCTCCCCAACACCTCTGTTTCTACCAATCCACTGAAACTGTTTTTAATATCCACAATGACTTTCATGTTGCAAAATAAACAATGCCTTTTCCATTCTCTTCCTCAACCTCTCAGGTGCTTGTCTGCTCTCTCTAAGTGCACACCCATCTTAAGTCTGGAAATTGCCATCTCCTTGTTTTTCTTCTACCTCTCTGTCCTTTTTCTTCAGTCTTTCTTGCTGTCTCTTTTTCTTCTATTTGATCTCTAAATTTAACCTGCTATTGAACTCTTTCTGGAACCTCTTTTCTTTAGTATATACATTCTCTCTCTAGCTAATCTCCTACTTTGAGGGGTAAAATATTCTCTTTATGCTAATGATTCCCAAATCTCTAGCCCAGACCTGTCTTTGGGGCTCCAGACTGGTAGATCCATATGTAATAGGCATTTCAAACTAGCATGTGCAATATGAGACTCTGGATTTTTCCTCCAGTATCTATTCCTGCACCAGTATTTTTCTTCTCTTCAAATCATATCACCATTCACCCATTTGCTCCACCTAAAAACTACCAGTCAGCCTTGATTTTCCACTCTCCTTTACTGCCCTCCTCCAATGACTAATTTAACACTAAGTCCTATTGATCTGTCTCTAAAATAGATCCCAAATTGATCCACTTCTCTTCATCTCCACCCTACTCTTAGCTATTATCTTTATTATCTTCTTTTTTTTTTTTTGAGGAGACATGAGATCAAAGCTACTATCTTCTCACTTGTTTTGTTTATTCAATAGCCTTCTAAGTAGTCACTCTGATCTTTCCTCGTCCAGTCCATTTTCTACACCATAGCTAGTGATCCTTTAAATCTGTAAATCACAATATCTACTATTCTCTTAAAAACATCAGCAGCTTTCCAGCCCAAGTAAAATAAAACCTAAATCTCTTACCATGGCTTAAAAGGCCTCAAACGATCTGGCCCCAAACCTACCTTGCTGACCTCCTGCTCACTGTATCCAGTCATATAGGCCCCCTTACTCTTCCATCTTAGCACATGCCCTTCCTCCTGCCAACAGTCTTTTCCTGGATTTTCCTGTGGCTTTGTTTTTCAGCCCCCACAACATCCCTCAGAAAGGCTTTTCCTGGCCATACAGTCTATAGTAGCCTCTGCTGCCTCCCCACCCACCAGTTACTTTCTATTTCCTCATCTGCTTTTTTTCCCCTATAAAACTTATCAAAAATTTGAAATTTTCACCTCCCTCTCCACTAATGGTGTGTGAGCTCCTTAGGCGAGGGATCTTTCAGTTCCGTCCGCGGGTGCCATTCCAGCACCATGGGCACAATTCGTGTCATGGTTGATGTGAATGGAGGTCCCTGTGGCTCCCTGCTGTCGTCTGCCTTGTTCATAGCCATATCCTCGTAGCACCTAGCACAGTGCCTGGCACATGGCAGGTGCTCAATATAATATTTGCTGAGAGAAAGGAAGAATGAAAGGTATTGTGCCAGAGGACCCCAGATGCGTGTCTTGGATCTATGCCTCCAAGAAGCTTAAACTCTAGAACACAGTATCTGCCTTGTTCATAGCCATATCCTCGTGGCACCTAGCACAGTGCCTGGCACATGGCAGGTGCTCAATATAATATTTGCTGAGAGAAAGGAAGAATGAAAGGTATTGTGCCGGAGGACCCCAGATGCGTGTCTTGGATCTATGCCTCCAAGAAGCTTAAACTCTAGAACACAGTTAGAACCAAGAATATAAACATCACATATAAATATTGATGTGTTTCTCAGACCCACATGCATATTTAGTAGTGTGATGCTTCTCTGATCTTTGAGCTGTAAACAAGTATATCAATGTACTCAGACAACTGTCCTCCAGTCTTCTCCACTGTCCTTTAATAGTTGACCCTGGCTGCTTCTAACCTAACCTCACTCCTTATTCTCCCATGACTTCATCTCCTTTTTCCCACTGACATTGAAGCCATAAGGGAATAATTCATTTGACTTACTCTGCCAAACCTTCAATCCTGCCTGCATCTGCATGAGACACCTTCTCCTTTCTGCCATTAGGCAGAAGAGGTGTCCATGTTCCTATCAAAGGTTCATCTACTTGTGCCCATACCCCACCCCATTCCTTCCTTTTCTTGATTCCTAAATTCTCAATTGTTATTCTCCAGGGTCTTCACACTCTCTCCTTAACCCAGAGACTTCTTATCAGCATTTAAATATGCTCAAGTCTTTCCCATCATTTGAAAGGCTGGAAGGAGGAAAGGTCAGGAAGCCCTCCCTGGTCTTCACTATCTCCTCTGTTGCTGTCCTCCCCTTTGCAGTCAAAATTCTCAGAAACATCTTAAGCCTGTGTATACACTCACTGCCTCCATTTCCTTCCCACTGTCGTACTAATGAACCCACGTTGTCCTTGTTTCTTCCTCCTTATGCCACTGAAATGGCTCATGTCACTATATTCAAGGGGCATTTTTAACCCACATCTTTCTTGACTTCTTGGCACTTTTGACACTGGTAACCACTTCTTCCTTGCAATGTTTCCCTTGCCTCCTGTGACACCATGTTTTTCCAGTGCTTCCTTGCTTCTTCTCAGACCCCTTTGCCAGCTTATCTTCCTCATCATAACCATGACTTGTTGGAGTCCTGAAGGCTCTGTCTGAACCTTCCTTTTCTTCTCACTGAAAAGTCTCTTTCTAGGGGTTTCATCCAGACTCATAACTTCCAATACCATCTACCAGTTAATAACTCCTAAATTTAAATCACCTGCCCAGAGCTCTCTCTGAGCTCCAGTGTTGTATACTTAATTGCTTATTCCAGGCCTCTACCTGGATGTTTCACATGAGCCTCAAACTCAACATGCACCAAACTGATCCCTGGGTCTTTTCTCACAGGTGTGGTTCATCAATCCAGCTGTTCAGACCAGACACTTAGGAGTCACCCTCGCTACATCGTTCACCTCTTTCCTCTTCTTACTCCATCACTGAGTCATGCTGTTTTTTTCTCCTACAAATTTACTAGATCTGTCCACATTTCTCCACATCCACTGCCACCACCTGAGTCCAAGCCACCATTGTCTCCATCTGGATTTGCAATACGAGCCTTATAGGGTTCCCACACCTGCCTTTGTCCTTTCTAATGTTCTCAGCACTGTAGCTGGAATGTACATTTAAATGAAGCACATCTGATCAGGTCACTCCCTCTTTAAAACCATTCAGTACCTTTGTGCCTTTCTCTCAGGAAAAAGACCAAAATCCATAGCATGCCCCTGAGGCCCTGACTGATCTGATCCTGGCACACATTGTAGGCCTTGTTTTGTTAGACTCTCCCTCCCTTTCAGCATATTTCTTCAGTTCCTCTAACTACAGACTCCTCCTGCCTCTGGGTCTTTGCAGAAGGTTTCCTCTACCTAGATAGCTCAAGTTTCCCTCTGACCCTTTTCCTGCTTAATGACTATTAACCTTTAGATATTTGTATGTGGCAGATCCTGTTGCTGCTCTATCGACGGCTGATCTAGAGCAGTAGTTCTCGAAGTGTAGTCCCTGAACCAGCAGCATCAGCATCACCTAGAAACTTAGAAATGCAAGTTCTCCAACCCCACTCCACATCTACTAAATCAGAAACTGAAATGCAGCCCTACAGTCTGTGTTTTATCGAGTCCTCTAGGTGGTTCTGGTGATTTGAGAACTACTGGACTATCGTGTCCATACAAGCTTGCTCTGCCTCTGCCTGAAGGGGCGGCTGCAAGTGCTGAGAATTTAACAGCCCTGGAGTGACCTGTAACTAATGAGGAATGGGAATTGGTGGACTGATGTCCCAGCCTCACACCCCTTAGTGAGACATTCTGAGGGATGTTCTACAAAGTCTCTCCGAGAATACCCTGTAGGATTGAACCCCAGTTACTCACAGAGGCAATTTGCTCATTAATGGAAACTTTATTGGTTTTCCTTCCTTCCCTATCTCTTTTCCCTATTCCTTCACAGAGCTTTCTGGGATCACCACTTAACTGAGTCACTTGTACCCAAATCCTTGTCTTAGGGTCTACTTTTGGGGAAACCAAAACTAAGGCACACAGTGCAGAAGCCATGTAAAGGAAGCTTCCCCACACACCAGACTAGATTGGTGCACTCAGTGACATGCTCTTTCTTACCCTGTGTTTTCGCCTAACAGCATTTTCACAGTTTGTTGTTAGATATTTGTGTTGGAGGGAGCAGGACTGAAGCCATGTTGGGACCTAAAACCTCATGGGCTCTAGAAGATTTTTAAAGGACACAGTTTTTTTCTTGGCATATATTTCTCTGAGTTCTCTCTTTTCCCATGGTTATTTGATGTTTTGAACCTTGGTTATGGGGCAAGATGACATTATTTACATGGATGTAAAGTTGTTTTCCAGCAAGCCTGAAGCTTCAGACTTGCACATACTACCCAGACCCTGAGATAAGGACAGGAGCAGAAATCAGACAGAGCCTTGGCGAGACCTTGCACCTGAGACTTTTCATGAAGCGCTTGATGCTCCTCCTTCCTGCTTTTCATTTCCCACATTCTATTCCCTCAGCTCCTCTTTAAAATCCCCTAAAAAAAACCAAAACCAAAACAAAACAAAAATGCCGTAAAAGCAGGGAGACAGTTAATAATTTTGTATTCCCGAGATTCAATCTGCCCTCAAAAATAATTTTTTTGTATGTGTGAGAAAATGGGGAATAAGACCCTTCCCCACCTTTCCCCATACATAAGTGGAGGAGTCACTAATTTTGTTGTTAAGAGCCTAGACTATTAGTTGGGATAGTTTTGCTAATGGGCAGGGTTACTGTACCTTAAAGTTTGTGTCTATACATAGCATGTTTTTTGTGGTAATTATCTTACACCTGGGCAGGCTCAACACCTTCCTCTCTTTCATTCCATGTGGTTTCCAGAGACTTAGGTCCCTCTTGTTTGTCTGCAAGAATAAAAACTCAGCTACACCTTAAACAGAAGCTCTGTTCTCCAGCCAGGGACCCTCTTCCTCTCTGTGGGAGTATCAAGTGCCTGCTCAGCTATTAATGAAGTAGACCTTTGGTTTGCATTTTGCTCTTTCTTTTCATGTGGTTGAAGCCAACTGAGTATGAAGGATGGTTGGCAGTGCAGGATCTGAGCATTCCTGGGTCTCTAGCTCAATACACTCAAAATAAAACCAGAAATTTACCTCCAACCTTTAACAACACACTTGTTTCTTTAGGAACTCTGAAGAGCAATTTTAGAGCTTATGCCATATGGCTTTTTCTTCTTGGCAGAATATTTAAAATAAATAATAGAAAGGCCCCAATAGGTCTCCCAGTCTGTCTCCCCCAAACCAGAACAGGATCATTTCCTACATTAAACCCATCTAATGTTTTATCTGATTTAATTTTTAATATTTTGGATGATGACTTTCACAATTTCCCTGAGGAGGCCATTTCATAATCTAATATTAATCTTTCAGACAGAGAGTGTTTCCAGTAATCAACCCAAATTTTTAAATTTCATCTTGTTCTCTTGGAGATTGAGTACTTCCTCTCTGTGAAAACTTAAAAATTTCAAATATGGTATTAGCATTTCCCCGTAGGCAATTTCCAGTAGGCAGTCTATTTCTTTAGTCTCTTCAAAAAAAATTGTTACCCCTAACCACTTGTTTTTACTGCTTTTCTGAGCACCTATCATTTTCTTCTATCCCTTTATTATCTACAGAACCTTATTTTCTACTTGTGATTTCATTCTGTTTTATTAAAGATGGACTTTTTTATAGTGGCTTTTTGTGGAAAAATACACATAATATAAAATTTACCATTATAACCATTTAAAAAAATTGTTTTGTTAATATATGGCCAGTCTTTTTTCATTATTTTAACCATTTTTAAGTGTACAGTTCAGTGTCATTAAGTACATTCACAATGTTATACAACCATCACCACTATCCATCTCCAGAACTTTTTTGTCATCCCAAACTGAAACTCTGTACCCATTAAATGAGTTCCTATTTCCCCCAACCCCAGTCCCTGATAACCACTATTCTACTTTCTGCCTCTATGAATTTGACTGCTCTAGGTACTTCATATAAGTTCATTCTTATTTTTTTAAAGAAACTAGCACACCTCTGAACGCTAACATGCAGTGATTTTAAATGACAAAAGTACAAATCACCTTATTACAGCTGTATTAATTCAAGGTGATGTTCAAAATATTTGACAATTGGCATGGTAGGGACACTGGGCAATTGGAATGAAGCCCAGCCCAGTCAGAGTGGATGATTGATATAAAGAAGTGAACAGCCAGACTGGTGCTTACAGCTGCACGGCAACCCTTTATCTATTACATAATTCATTCTAGTGTTGCTAATTGCCTTATACCATTTTTAGATATTTTCTTTTCATGTAATAATTGTGCAGTTGACTTTGCTCACTGGATTTTTTGCAGACCTAATGGAGGTGTGAATTCCTTAAAGTACACGAGGGAGAGGAATATACTAAATGTCCATATCTACATGTATACATATATCTCAAGGAGAATGCTGTCAGTGGCAAGCCACAGAAAACTCCATTGAAGTTTTCCCATGGAAGACATGCTTAGCATAAAAGAGCATTCCAATCTATGGATCTATGGATCTAACTCCTATTAGAATTTATGATGATTAGCAAAAGAAACACATTTTTTACAAAGGATACTAGGAGAAAGCAGTCTGGGTGAGATCAAAGTATAATTTTCAGATCATGACTTTTATACAAATGATAGCACATGTCAAAAATTTATTTGATTTGTTAATGAGTGAAGCAGCAGGTTGGTAAAGCTGATCCAAAGAGGATCTAGAAAGCTGATATATAGGACTGGTGCAAAAAGAATACTGGAATAAGATGGCAAAATTGGATACAAAACTGATACATATCCTATGGACAATGCAACTATAACATTTGAGGTTATTAACAGAACAAAAACCATTATCAATTTTGTACAAGGTAATATTTAACTTTACAGAATCTAGACTCTAATCAACAGTAAATGCAAATTAAACAACATGACATTTCCTAGAGAATCAGATGACTCATGGCCAGGCTTGTTAGATAATGCTCTATTATAATATTGAAAGGTACTTTCTGTTTTATTTGTAAGTTTTGGGTGCTTTTTTAAAAAAATGATGTGTAGGGAGGATGGCTTCCCAAATTTCCCCACTACCATTACTGAAGACATTTTCGGTTGTTGGAAAATTCTTCCCGCCCAGGATGAAGTTTCTACAGGTTGGGAGAAGAACCGAATGGGGGCTGATTGAAGTTTTTGTACACCTTATCATGTCACCCTGAAACTCCAGTATTAGATAGCTACAAAATCTAACCTTAGGTAGTTACAGTATCTGCCTTCAACAAATCATGGCATCTAGACCTAACATTCACGTGCCAGATACAATTTCTTTTTTTTTTTTTTTCCTTTTTGTCTTTTTTTTACTGACTGGTAACAGGATCGCAACCCTCGGTGTCGCACCCATACCAGGGACCGGCAATGGGACCGCAACCCTCAGTGTTGCGCCCGCACCATGCTCAGCCAGTGAGCGGGAACCGGTCTCCACACACCCATACCAGGGACCGGCAATGGGACCGCAACCCTCGGTGTTGCGCCCGCACCATGCTCAGCCAGTGAGCGGGAACCGGTCTCCACATGGGATCCGAACCCTCGGCGGGAGCGCCGCCGCGCTCCCAAGCAGCGCACTCTCCAGTGCGCCACTGGGCTGGCCCCAGATACAATTTCTTACAATGCTAACAGTACCTCAGCAAAGTTGCAAGAACAGTACTATGAACACCCATATATCATTTGCTTAGATTCAATAACTGTCAACCTTTTGTAAATTTGCTTTATCTCTTTCTCTTTATTTTCTTTTTTCAATTCTTTATCTCTGTCTCTTTCTCACACTCCTACAAATATATTTTCTTGAGCCATTTGAAAGTTAGCTGTACATATCATGAAACTTCACTCTTAAATACTATGGCATCCATTGCCCAGATCCCCCTTCAGAAATGAAGATCTCCCATATTTTTTATTTCTTTATTTTTTAATATTTTTTAAAAAAATATTTTTTGTTTTAACACTTACTTGTTGGATACTTGCTTTCTAAGGTTACAAAGTGTTTTTAAAGATGGAAGAGGCTTCCAGATGATCAGTCTAAATTCCTTGTTTTATTTGTTTATTTATTTGGTGGCTAGCCGGTACAGGGATCTGAACCCTTGACCTTGGTGTTACAACACTGCATTCTAAACAAATGAGCTAACTGGCCACCCTCCCTCCTATATTTTTTAGATACCACAGGCACTTAGCTGTCAGCCTTCTCTGGAAATTGTCTTGGCTGAAGAGGCTACATAGGCCAAGGTTACACCCTCCCTATGGCTATCTGCATCCAAAGACTCATGGACATGGAGGTATAAAAGCCTGGACTCCCTTCTGGTTCAGGACAACTCTGAAGTGCCATTCCAGTTTCAGCTCTCAATTGGGTCAGTTGAGGCTGTTTTAGTCCATTTTGTGCTGCTATAACAGAATACTGGAGACTGAGTAAATTATAAAGAATAGAAGTTTATTTGGCTCATGGTCCTGTAGGCCGGAAGTCCAAGGAAGAGGGTGCCACATCTGGCAAGGACAAGAGAGCACTTCCAGGAGATGCCATTAATCCACTCAGAAGGGCAAAGCCCTCATTACCCAATCATCTCTTAAAGGTCCCACCTCTCAGTACTGTTGCATTGGGGATTAAGTGTCCACACATGAACTTTGGGGGACACCTTCACACCACAGCAGAGGTCTTTTGTTGAGACTGCATTGCAGCCAAAACTTTCTTTCTGCCCAATTCTGTTTGTTTTTCTTCCAGTCTCTTTTCTGGGCTGTTGGGATTTTCCTGACTAAAAAAGTGAATGAAGTCTTCTAAACTGTAGGCATGCCCTTAGCTTTTTGCACAAGGCAGAACAAAGGAGACTGTATCCTCTCTGTAGACAGGCAGAGGCAGAAGATGAGAGAGAAGACAAGCTGGCTGGTTAGCACAGTTGGTCGGAGCACGGTGTTAGAACACTAAGGTCAAGTGTTTGTATCCCTGCACTGGCCAGACACCAAAAAAAAAAAGAGAGAGAGAGAGAAGGTGCTGAGGTAGGCATGCACAATTCCTTCTCTAATACTTGCCATCACATCAGTCAGGCCTCCTCCCATGGGGCGAAACAGTGAGGGTGGAGAAGAGTTGTTATGGAGATTAAATATATTAGTAAATATTAAATTATTTTCTGTTACATTATACTATATATTATATTTGTATATAGGTATAATATATGCTGATATTTTGATCTCCATCTGATTGTTTCTGCCATATCTTGTCTTTCAATTGGCTCTAAACCCAGGCAGGGAAAAGGGTAGTCTTAATTAAGGGTCCCCTACTTAAACCCAGACATCATTTAACAAATCTTTTTGTGGTAAGTGCTGTGGAAAAGACAGTTGAGATCTGAAGCATGAATCAGAGTAAACTCCAGGAAGCAACATCGTAGGATTTCCAGGTTGAAGGAGGAAGGCCCTGCAGTAAGGAACATGCAGACATGAGAGCTTGAAAGAAGGCTGGGAGCTGGCTGGAAAGACTGAGGGGGCGTAGGCCAAAGGACGGCCAGTGTATGTGAATTAAAAACAAGGGTGTGTTGAGATGACCTGGGGAGAAAGTGTGGGTGGAGGGAGAAGAGATGGTGGCCCAAAACTGAGCTGTGGGGCTCTCCAACAAGCGGAGGTCAAATAGAGGAGGAGCCACCCACAAAACTGACTGACAAGTAGCAGCCAGAGAAGTGAGAGAAGCAGGAGAGTGTGGGACCAAAGAAAAGAGGGCGTTTCAAGAGAATGCCTATTGTACTGAACTGAAGTGGCTCTGCATCTCAACATCTGAATTTGGGGGGGATGCAAACATTCAGACCACAGCACTACCTATGCTGAAAAATACCTTGCCTCTCATTCCATGTGCTCACTAATGCCAACTCTCTCCAAATATCATAGGGCTTATTTAGCATCACTTCCTCTACTTTGGGGAAGAGAGTGAATTCCTGAGGCTTGTAGGCAGGGCTTCTCAGGGGTAAATAAAAGGTGGAAAACAAAGCAAGCTCCAAAGCTCTGGAAACCTGATGGGCTGCACCAACTGAACAGGATGGGAATGGTGAAAGAAAACGGTTAGTAAATATTTTCCATTTTGCATTTAAGAGTTTGAATTTTGTATGGTGATGCTGCCCCAAATGCTGCAATAATTACAGACCTTGCTTGAGCACCTACCCGCTGCAGATATCCTGGTATCAACAGTTCGTGACTCAGAATAGCAGGGTGTCATCATTTGGGAGAAGGCGTTAACATGAGAGGTTGTTATGGTGTGACAGAAGCCTGGAGTGAGAGGGCAGATAGAATGACATGTACTCACCTTTTCTCAACATGTCTGGATGACACTTGCTAGGAACATGAATAAGAACTGGCACAGCCTCTACTTTGTCCCTTTTGCTTATTTTTGGCCCAAGGCTTTTGAGGGGTCATAAAAGTGCCAGCTATCAACACTCTCCGATGAATTTATTTGTAGTTGCTAAAGCAAGAATAAAAAGTATGTGATATATTTAGTCGTACTTCCTGAGAGCTGGAACTGTGTTTTGTGCACTGCTATAACCACAGTGTCTGGTGTGGAGCAAGGGCTCAGTATGTGTGTGTTCTGTAAATAAATGAAGGAGAGATCACCTTCATCAATTATTATATCAACAGGGAAATATGTTATCAACTGAAACAGGGCCACTGAAATTGTGCCCCTGCCAGGGATGCAAATGTGAAATAAAATGAAGGCTTGCTAAAGCCTGTTGAGTCTTCTCCATTCTGCCTCCTGTTTCCCCAAGTTGTGCAAATGGCAGAGCATGATTAACTCCTCAGTTGATGTCACACATACTGACAAGAAGGCAAGACGTCAAACCACAGAGAGGGTCCAAGCTTTGTACTCAGCAGACACTCAGTAAATGTTTTTGACTGACCAATGACTATTTGAACACTATTCATGGATCTAAATCTATGGTGCCTGATGCTTTGCTTGCTGGGATACATCATGAATTAGTTAAGGTCACTGTGATGCTGCCTTGCTCAAAGCAGCTTCTGAGGATTAATACATTCCTGAAAACTGGAAAAATGCCAACTTAATGTCTTTCTGAATGAAGGATGAAAGGGATGACCTTGAAAATTATTAAGCTTGCAGCCATACCTTGAAACGTAGTGCAATAAATCAGCAAAATAACAATTTGGAAATGCTGAGAAGAGAACAAAGTGTAAGCTATGGTTTTGTAATAAATGATCCTTGTCTGACTTATCTAATTTCCTTCTAGCCAGATGTATAAACCTGGTTGAAGGAAAGGAAACAATAAATTAAACAATGTTTTAGCCTATCAGAAAATTTCATTTCGTCTTATATAACAATTTAAAATGAGAAAAACATATTCCATTGGTAGGAGGATTAAATTCTAAGAAAAATCATTGTCAGCAATGTAATGATTGTGTTTCAAAGGGATTTCGAAGGGATTATGACCTCCTGGTTCTACCTTTAATTTTGTAAAATGTATTTATTGAAAAGTTACTGTTTTGCAGGAACTGTTCTAGTTGCTGGGGACAAGACATTGAACAAAACAGACTAAAATCTTTGCATCCCACGAAGCTTATGTTCTTGAGAGGGAATAAAAGATATACCTATAGTATATTAGATAATGTTAAGTGTTAAAGAGGGAAAGAAAGCAGGGAAGGGAGATAGAAAGTGTGGGGTGAAAGTTTACAGTTTTAGGTAGAATGGCAATAGGAAGGCCTTATGAGATTGCGGTATTTGCTTAAAGACTTGACTTAGGTGAGGAAGGGAGTCATGCAAATATTTGGGAAGAGCATATCACACATGAAAATAACATGAATGAAGGACCCGAGGCAGGAGGATGTTTACTGTTTTGGATTGAGACTGGAGCAGAGTGGGTAGGAATTGAGGTCAGAGAGGTGGCAGGAGCCAGGTCTAACCATTTACTGTTTTTGGCAATGACTACTGGATGTTAAGTACTAGGTGGCTCTTTGTATTTGGGGGTTATATTCCATAACAAAAGTTTTGGTAGGAGGTAGAGTATCCCCAGCCCCAAAGTTTCAAGTGAAAGGGACCCTCTCCCCACTTCCTGGTTGATAAGGGAGCAAGTAGACTCGGACAATTGGTTGTTCCTACCCAGGACTTGGAGCCATAAGGGAAAAAATCAAAGCCTCAGGCACAGGTATGGTGACACTGAGAGCCACACAGCAGCCGTGCCCACTGTCCTGTGTGTGCAGCACCACAGCAGTGCCCTGTCCAGACTGTCCTCGTGGTGTCACTGTGGATGTGGATGTGCCTTCCTGCCCAGCCTTCCTTAGGCTCTGTCCATGTTCTGGGTCTAGTTCTCCAACCTTCCTACCTTCTGTAAGCTACTTGATAAGCCAACAGAAAAATCCCCTCTCTGCTTAAGTTAACCAGAATTGCTTCTTGTGCCTTGGAGCCAAAAATACTGACTGATACTCATGGAACTCAGAATTATATTTCAAAACATTCTTTACTGGAGAATGTGCTGATTAGTAAAAAGACAGACATACCGGGAGAAAACAAACTAATACTAGATTCATTTCTACCACCTGGAACGGGGATTTATATTGGGTTACCAGCTGATGTAAAATGGTTCTATACAGTGTGGAAGCTCACGTTTCCAAAGGTGGCTGCCACAATATCTCCCATCCCACATGCTCTTTTGTACTGTGATTTTGCCATGCCCCCGGCAAGACGGGGGAGTATGTTTCCTCTCCCCATGAATGTGGGCTGGCCCTGTGACCTGTTTTGACTAATAACACATGGCAGAAGTGATGTTGTGTAATTTCCAAGGCTGGGTCTCCATCTTGGAAGCCAGCTGCCATAGAGGAAGTCCCATTTTGCTGGAGAGAGACCAGTGGAGAGAGGCTGAAGACACCTGGAACACTCAAGCACCAGCCAAACTTACAGCTGACTGCAGCCCCATGAGTGAGACCCATCAATGTCACATGAAGCAGAAGGACCACCCAACTGAGCCCAGTCCAAATTCCTGATCCACAGAATCATATGCAAATAAGATGATTATTGATTTAAGCTACTAATTTTTTTTTGTTACACAGTAATAGATAACCGAAACAGATACTCTCACAATCAAAATGTTTGAGCACTTAATTGCAAGTAGTTTTTACTCATGAGGTTTACAAAGACAGGTATGTGTGTGTCTGTGTGTCTGTTATCTCTGCCCACCGGGACCTTACTTTTTAGCAGATACAACTCTCCCAAGCACAAAAGTAAGAAATTCAGACTATGGAAGAAAACCATGCAATTGAGATATGAATAGTGATTACTGTATTTAGATTAAACATACGATAAAGACAAGTTGTATGTACATATTTTTGTATCTTTGTGTGTGTCTGTGTGTTGGCGGAAGATCAAGGAGATGTCTGGGAACATTGAAGGGAAAGAAAAGGAAAAAGGAAAAGCAGTCAACACAAGGGCTCACTTTTCTCTCAGGACCATCTGCCAAGTGCAGGGCTTTGAACCTGAGAAATACTGGAAATAAGTTTATTAAACTAACCCATGTTCAACTGTTGATCATATATAAAGTCATTCATCCACCACCACATCCTTCAATGTAGAAATTGGCAGAAACATGATTTTGCCAGTTTTCCTCACTGGCAAGGGAGATCCATCCGCACGTGACTGGAACTGGGCCTGCCTCATAGGTGACCACTGAAAACCTGTGGCAGGAAATAAACACACATATGGAAATAGCAGTATAATTTAAATGTTTGACCTAACAAATATCAGAAATGTAATAGAGTTCATCCAACTTAGGGCTTCCAGACTAACAACTGGTTAGATGGAAAGAGGTGGAGTAAATTGATTGGAGAGAGTTCTAGGAATCTATGAAATAGAAATACTGTCACTACCAGAAACTCAGAAAGGGTTAGGAAGGCTAACACTCTAAATAAAGTCAAGGTTTGTGAAGACTATGCATAAAATGGCTTTTAAACCTATGTTCTTCAGCAATAGTTCTCTCTAATTTTGACCTCTAATTTTATGTGCATCTTTTCTCTTATTTTCTCAAATCAGAGAAACTGGAAAGTATACAATTATATGTAAAGAGACCAAAGAGACAGAGCATCTCATAGCTCAGTGCTTCAAATAAGTTTAGGCCTCTAGGCCCTGCAAGAAAGTGTGACAGCGTGGCATGACCTTGCTGAGCATCCTTGGTTGCGTATGCCTCAGAGGGCTTGGAAGTCCAGCCTCCCTGGTTGGAGATGAGACTGAGTCTTGCAGTTTGGTCTTGAGCCTAGAAATTGTTTAGGCCAAACAGCTTCATAATGACCTGCCCCACCCCCCCACCCCCCTTGAGGCAATGTGCTCTCACAAGCCTTTAGTAAGTCCCAGTAGTCACTGTGCCCTACAGCAGAAGTAGCACATGCCACACGGGGGATACTCCTCAGGAGACAACCTGGCCAATCAGGCCATAGAGAAGGGAAAGGACAGACGGAATTTCCCCTCCAGACAAATGGAACACCAGCCTCCACAGCAGAATCCCACACATGTCTGTTCTGTACTGAGGAGCAGTCAGGGAGCGCAGCCCCTGGAATGAGGAGGCTCTTGAAACTGATGTGTTATGCTTTTCTCAAAAGGCCCACAGTACTCTGGTTGTAGCCACACACACCGAGCCCTCCACCTTTATGTGAAGCTCTGTGACATTAGCATGCCAAATAAAATTAAAAATATTGCTGATCATCAAAAGTACAAAAATGATTGAGCTTTTTCCCAAGGGGAACTCAGAATGCTACTTTGTCCTAATGACCTTGGCAGAAACTGCGAAGTTTACACATATGCTGCCTACTCCATTGAAATGAACTCATACTCTGCTATATCGTCCAACATTCTTATGGATAAATGCCCAGAAATGAACTCATAAAGTTGAATAACTTTTCAGGACATTGATCTACATCTAGCCTTAATTTATCCTTTAGCAAATGTCATATATTGGATGATCCACAGATTTAAAAAAAATTTTTTTGAAATAAAATACAAAGTCAAAAAATTTAAAGAATTATACATTGAATCATACAGCATTATGTAAAGGTTAAATGTGCATCACTTGGGCCGGCCTGTGGCTCACTCGGGAGAGTGTGGTGCTGATAACACCAAGGCCACGGGTTTGGATCCCATATAGGGATGGCCGGTTCGCTCACTGGCTGAGCGTGGTGCTGACAACACCAAGTCAAGGGTTAAAATCCCCTTACCGTCATCTTTTTAAAAAATAAATAAATAAATAAATAAATAAATAAATAAATAAATGTGCATCACTTAAGCAATATTTAAAAAAAAATATTAGAAGCAACTCAAATGCCAATCAGTAAAGGCTTGGTTAAATAAATTATGATAAATCCACATACTGGAATACTATGCAGCTGGACAAAAGAATGAGGAAGCAATAGGTAAGAAAATGAACAGGTAAAGAAAGTTTCCCAACACATAGTAACTAAAAAAAGCAAAGTTTAGAAAAGTATGTCATGCACTGGTCAAGAAGGGAGAAATGTAAGAATGTATATTTGCAGTTTGCTTGTATGTGCATTAAACAACTCTGGAACTAAGTGTATATAAGAAATTAAGAAGGGCTGGCCCGTGGCTCACTCGGGAGAGTGCGGTGCTGGTAACACCAAGGCCACGGGTTCAGATCCCATATAGGGATGGCCGGTTAGCTCACTTGGGAGAGCGTGGTGCTGACAAAACCAAGTTAAAAAAAAAAAAAAAGGAATTAAGAAGAACGGTTATCTGTGGAGTGAAGGAACTGGGTAAATGGGAGACATGGGTTGGGGAAGGTTTCACTATATTGCATAATTTTTTATATATTTTGGTTTGACCCATGGGAATATATTACCTATTTTAAAAACTAAATTTTAAAAAGAGATTACATGTGTGTAACACACAACTTTAGTAATTCAAGTTCTATTCATTGGGAATTGTGGTGAGTAGAACACGTTAAAGGCAGGGGTGGTGAGTTATCGCTTCATTCCATGGGGAAGAAGGAGGCACAGAGACTCTGGAAGAGAAGCGGAATCTTCCCCTGAGTCTCCACCTCTTGTAGAGGAAAGAATGGGAAGAGAAGAGGGACGAGCCCCTCTCCTTTTCCCAGCTTTATCCACATCCTCTACAGGAATGTCAGTGTGCTGCTAAGTTTTTTACAAAAGCCTAAAGTCATTGGAGATGCATGCATTCGACAAACACTTATCAAATACCTAGTATGGGGATACAGACATTAATAACAGTCAATTCCAGTCCTTAAGAGAATCACAGTCCGGGAGTCATGGGCAGGTAGGAAAGTGGTGTGACATGGCTAGGCATAATGTCACATGAGAGTAGAGGAGGACCTGCTCCAGCCTGGGAAGACATGAAGACGTGTGGGTGGGGAAGGGGTGTGGGTTGGGCATAGGTGTCAGGGATGGAGTCCCCCAGGGGGACACAGAGGAGCTGAGTTTTGTAAGACTACCACGAGTTAAGAGAAAAGAAGACAGGAAGGGATTCCAGAGAGAGGATCACTGAGTCAAGGTTCTCCTGGCTTGTGGTGGGGAGGGAAGAGTGAGCATGAGGGACAAGGAAGTGGCAGCGATGATTCTGGAGAGAAGACAGAGACCAGATCATGAAGGGCCTTGAATGCCGGGCTAAGGAATTTAGATTCTGACTTAAAGCTCAGGGGATTTACATATTAGGTTTGGGTTGTGGAGAGAGGTGAACTTGGAGATGCTGAGAAGTTCAAGGTACCATTGATGAGGGTGATGTTAGTAATTTGTCTGTGATTATTGCTTGTGATTGTTATTGATTGCTATTGATACTAAACGTACAACTGCCTTACTCAGTTCAAGAAATATGTACAGTATTGGCTGGTATTATTTTTGAGAGTGAAGACAAAGCAACATTGTCTTGGTCAGACTGCTAACAGAAAACAGATGGCATCGTCAAAGTCGGACAGTTCTAGGAGGGTTTATTTAGAGAGGGACAATGCAAAGGTACAGGCATCGAGTCCCTGCAGGGAAGCCGTAGTAACCAGGCTCTTGCAGCAGTCCGACTGACAACACACCCCTAGGCTCAAGCAGACAAGGGCAGGGAACCGATACCCAAATCCAAAAGGAGAGAGAGTGAGCCAAGGAAAACAGACCAGAAGGAGAGGAGCGGTGAACTCCTGTCAGGAGTCATGGCCAGCTCCAGGGACCTCGCAGGGAGCAAGCTAGGGCAAGAAATATTCTGACCTCACCGTCCTCCCTCCTTTTCATCTCCCAGGCAGTCAGAGGACCGAGAGGCCCAGACACATAGCACAGTCTTCAGGGGATAGAGGGATGGAGTATGGGTGTGGAGGGACAAGTGACAAATATACAGTACAAATATTATAATTAAATGTCCCTCAACTTATATTTTCTTGTGTGCCCCCAATCCCCTAAAAAAAGTAAAAGAGAAGAATTTTGCTAGACATGTATATGAGTTAGAAAAGATTAACTACTGTAACAAATTGACCTTAAAATGTGTAATGGCTCAAATACCATAGAGTTTATTTCTTGTTCACAAAACAGTGCGTGGTAAACCCTACAGGTCAGTGGGGTGTCTCCTTCATGCAGTCATTTGGGCATCTGGGTTGATGGAAGCTTTGCTACTTACACCTGGCATCTTCCCAGGTTGCCCTGGGGGTTATCTCCATTCCAGCCAGCTGTGGGGAGCAAAGAGGAACAAGCATGGGAGGTTTTAATGGGCCAAGCCTGGAAGTGGCACACGTCACTTCAGCTGGACTCAGTCCCATGGCCACTTGTCTCTGCCAGGGGGCCGGGGCAGAGGAGAACACGGCATGGAAGCAGCTGACATCTCTGCCACAGTACCTAAGTAAAGTTCTTTAGCAAAGAAGTACAAAGTAATAGTCTAAACTCTTGATAGAAGCACAGTACTCTGAATGGTCTTATGAACTTTATGGCCAGCTCATGAAAATTGCCAAGTGTAGTGCAATATATGGGCCTACTCATTAAAGATCTGAATTAGCTGAGAATGTAAAATTTTAATTTCAAAATTCATAGCTCCTTTATTTCACTTTCCTTACACTTAAACCTTTTTCTGCTTCCAACTTATTCCTCTTATTTGATGATTGTCATCCTTCCAAAATGTATGTAAATAAGCCCAGTCAGGTCTTAGAAAGTTGTTAAGAGAACATCAGGAAGAGATACTGCCAATAATCAAAGAAGTTGAGAATGTAAGAGGAAAAACTAGTCTATTTAGATGGCCTGGAACTAGTTATGGAATTATGATATAGTCCATTGTGGATCTTTTAACAAAATTAATGATCTCTATAACTTTTACTGTATAAGCTTCTATTTACTGTCCTCTTGACGCACTTGGACACAGCGATTCACTCCTTTCATGTGGGCTGCGTGTATCACCCCATCATGGTGAGTCATACATACATACGCGGTTACAGTCTGTCCCCATGTTGAGAGCAGGTTCCCTGCCTATCCCTTTTATCCTTCGCCTCTAACACATCACAGGGCACATGCAGGCAATGAAAGAAAGAAGGAATGAACATTAATGAGTGCAGTTTTATTTTGGATCTCCAAAAATACTTACTGACAGATATAATAATCATTATTTTTAAACTTAACATTCACACATGAGCCTATCTCAGCTTTCTATTTGGGAAAAATATATACAACCAAAAACCTGTCTGTGTCCTGAGGTCATTGTCCTTCTAAAAAAGAGAATCTAGCTATAACAGTCATTACAGCATGCTTTCGCTTTTATTTAACCATATTAAGGAGGGTGAAAACGTACCCTAACAATCCAAACAAAGTTATAACAAAGAAATTAAACAAGTGGAGAAAGAACAAATTTGATTTGCAAACAGATTTCAGACAGTAACAACATAACAATGCACCAAAATCACACAACTGTTTGCCAAATCATTACTAGTAACACTACTGTTCTTTATATAAACAAATTCATAGTTTAATTTTGATTAAGCAATTGTTGGTTAAAAGATGCTCTGTGGAACTCTGTGGAAACCACATCATGGTTTATAGAAGCAATGGGAATGCCATATTTTTTTCCCCTTAATGTTGTGTTTGTGTATGTTTAAGAAAAGAAAGGAACAAGGTAGAAGCTCAAATAGCATAAAAGGGTATATTTTAAAATGCTTCCTCCTACTTTTGTTCCTCATTCTAGTCTCCTTCACTAGAGGCATCAGATGATACTATTTCTTGCATATTCTGCATTTAGAGAGAATTCTAAACATATATAAGCAGCTTGTACTTAAAAAGTTACATGTTGTTAACAATATTATTTTAAGGCAGTTTTCTTTGGCATGTAGGATCATGAAAAATGATCAGACTCATCAATTTTTAAGTAATATCTTTCTTGATCACTTACCATTGGAGGCCCAAGGGACAGGGTCTCAGAGAGATGCTTAAATCTGGAGTTAGTTTGCTAGAGCTGCTGTAACAAATTACCACAAAGCAAGTGGTTTAAAACAACAGAAATTTTTTCCTTCATGGTTTTGGAGGTCCCAAGGGACAGGGTCTCAGAGAGATGCTTAAATCTGGAGTTAGTTTGCTAGAGCTGCTGTAGCAAATTACCACAAAGCAAGTGGTTTAAAACAACAGAAATTTTTTCCTTCATGGTTTTGGAGGCCAGAGATCTGAAATCAAGGTATTGGCAGGGCCACGTTCCTTCTGAAAGCTCCAGAAGAGGATCCTTCCTGCCTCTTCTGGCTTCTGGTCACAGGCGTTCCTAGGTTTGTAGCAGCATAACTACAAACTCTGCCTCCATCTCCACACAGCCTTCTTCCCTTTATGTTTCTCTGTGTTTCAATTCTCTCCCTCCTCTTACAAGGACACTAGTCATTGGATTTAGCCCCACCCTAAATCCAGGATTATCTCATCTCTGTGCAAATGGGGTCCCACCTTTCTCATTTCCAGAAAACCTATACAAGCTGCCCTTTCCCAGCTACCCAGCCTTGGGAAGATGCCTAGTTTCAAGCCCCACCCTCTCTCCCACCCAACTCTGGGCTCACTTAGATCAATCCTCCATGCTGGGCCTGAAGTACAAAAACTCTTTACTTTTCACTGGGGAAAGAGAGTAGTAAGGACCACTCAGACCAACATACAACAAGTTTAGCACATACAACACAATGAGTAATTAAAGGTGGTGGCGGGGGAACCCTGATGTAACATTTCCTCCTGCCCTTCACCTTAGCAATGGGTTTTGAAAATTCAGAGAAGTCTTTACTCCATCCAGCCCCCCATTTATTTACTCAGGATGCCACTCTGATTTCAGTTTTTATGTTAGGGCATCCTAAGGACATTTGAAATGACTGCGAGATTGGAAATGATCATTGGGTGTTTCATGCCTGGTACTAATTTGGTCATTCTTAAGTGGCAGGCACAGTACTAAGACATTGCACAAGAAGAACCCAGTCTCTGCCCTCCAGCACCCCACCCTTCCCTGCGGTGGATGACAGGCATGTAAAGAGATAAATAAAGCGAGAAGTGGTGAGTCTAAGAAAGGGTATACGAATGTGACGTTGTGGAATGCCCCTGCCTCTGGAGTTTGACGATCACTGCAAAGGTAACATAGTGTCTCAGCCTTGTAATAAAAAGAAACCAAATAAAATGATAATTAATACCATTTTTTAACCTACCAATTGGCAAAGGTAGAAAAGTTGTAATACCCTTTTCCAAAAAGTGAGGAATAGGGAAAACGGGCATTCTCATGCATGTGAGCATAAAATGGCATAATCTTTATGGAGGGCAATTTGACAAAATATCTATCAAAATATCAAATTTTTTCTTTTTCTTTTTTTTTTTTTTTGAGACCAGCCGCACCGTGCTCAGCTAGTGAGTGCACCGGCCATCCCTATATAGGATCCGAACCCGCGGCGGGAGCGCTGCTGCGCTCCCAGCACTGCACTCTCCTGAGTGCGCCATGGGCTCGGCCCAAAATATCAAAATTTGACATAGCAATCCCACTTACAAATCTTACCTACATATAGACCTCCACATGATACATCTGCAAAGGTATTCATGATGCACAGTCTGTAACAGGGAAAGATTGAAAATAACCAACATGTATATAAACAAGATACTGTTTAAATAATTAGTTAAAATGAACAAATAAACAAGGCAGTTCTTTCTGTATTGAAACAGTGAAACAGTTTTCCAAGGTTGCTCAAAAAAAAAAAAAGAAACAAAAAGGGTAAACATTGTGTTATGTGTGTTATTTCTACAAAAATTTTACATACATTAGACATGCTTGTATGTGCAAAGACTATTTCTAGAAAAAAACACAAGAAACGAGTGTCAGCGGTTGTTTCCAGGAAGGAGAATGAACAGGCTGGGGTGGGCAGCAGTGAGATGGACACTTTTTATTTTATAGCTTTTTTGAATATTTAGGTTGAATATTATGAATGTAATCTGTTATGTGTATATATACAATTATGTATATTCTATTCATAATTGTTAATTTAAAAAGTAGAAAGGAGTAATGTTTTAACACCCAAATGTTCTCTCCAGGACTTAAAAGGAAAGCATAATTTCAGGCACAGAGAAAGAGCTAGTGAATGCCCCCTCTGTTGGCGCAAAAGGAGAGAACGCCCACTGCATTTTTAAAGTGCATCTTAAAATAGTGTGTTGCAAAGCTCAGTGGGCTCGGCCCTTTCTGATTGTTGGTTAGAAGACTGTCAGGGATCATTTTCCAAAAGCCAACTTGCAATCTTCTGTAATCCAGAAAGAAGGCTGTTTTTCCTGTGAAAATTTTTAGGATTTGGAGAATGTGACCAGTAGAGCTGACAGCCCCAAGCAAAGCAGGTGGGGAAGCTTCAGAGGAGTGGTCCCCATGTGGCTATTTACTCATTATTTTCTTCCCTCATTCCAGTCAGTGCTACCTTTCCTCTTTCCTGGGTCCAGCTTTTGACACAAGCTCTGCAGCTGCGGTGACTGACCCCTCCTTCCCTCTTGAAGTCTGGAACAGCCCTTGCTGGCACCTGTGCAGCTGTGACTCATTGCAAATGCTTTGCATTCCGGGATGTTCTGCACGGTTTTGGGTCTCCCCTGTGGCTTGAAGCACTAGGCAAGTTGAAAGGGAGGACAAAAAGGCCTTAGAGCTGCCAAAATACTGCAGGGATAAGAGGAAAATTGTTAGGAAAGCAGAAAAGTTTTTGTGCAGGAGGTACCCTAGCCAGCTGCTCCTTTGTGGGCCTGCTTGTCACTGGAGCAGGGCTGGGGGATGCCTCCATCCAGGCTGAATCAGCTGGGGGTTGTCCAAGCTCCAGAGAGTTTCCATTCACAGACCCGAGCACCACACGTCATCTGGAGACCATCTCCATTCCATCTGTCCATGAAGGATTGAGAGGAAGCCACTCTGGAAATGCTGATTGTCTCAAGTATTAGTTTACCTTTAATTCACTGAAATTATATTGTTAATTTATTCCTCCTCCCCACCACCTCCAGCTGTACAGTTTATGTTTATATCCAGACCAATTGGCATCTACTTTTCAAACAGTAGTGTTCTTCCTTACCCCTTAAAGCTATGGAACCCTCCACTGAAAGTCTTTATCAAAAAAAAAAAAAAAAACAAGAAAGAAAGTCCAATTGCTCAGGTTAATTCAGCAGAGATGTGGGAGCAAAAGCCCTGCCCACTCACCTTCATCTTCATTTCTTTCCTGATTCTCTATGGAGTTCCACTGGGGCATAACTAAATAAAAAGCCTTTTAAATAAGCTTTACCAAGGTATATTTACATATAATAAAATACACCCATTTTAAGTATATAATTTGATGAGTTTTGACAAATGTGTATTAGTCTGTTTGTGTTGCTTGTAACAAAATACTTGGAACTGGGTAATTTATAAAGACAATGAAATTTATTGCTCACAGTTTCTGAGGCTGGGAAGTCCAAAGTCCATCTGGTGGTGGCAACAGTGACCCAAAGGTCTCACATTCCAAGATGGTGGAAGGAGAGAGAGAGAGAGAGAGAGAGAGAGAGAGAGAGAGAGAGAGAGAGTCTCCTCTTCTTTTAAAGCCCTCCGAACCATGCCCCTGACCACCATTTTTAATCCACTCACAATTGGAGGGTCCTACAATGCAATCACCTCTTCAAGACTTCACCTTTCAATTACCATAATAGGATTTCCCATTCTCTTAACAGTCACGGTGGGGGCTAAGTTTCTAATATATAAAAATTAGAGAACAAAATTAAAGCTTCAGTGAGATTTTGGGGGACATAATTTAATCCACTATACCATGTAAGGCATAATTTGAAATCACTGGCTTAGTAGATAGGAACATAATGATACATATGTACATTTTTGGGGGGAATCCAATGATATTTCATATTGACCTCCCCATGGGTGTGACATCACCACACGTTAAGGCTCCTTTGCTATCAAACAAATAGTATTCAATATGGTTTTACTCAGATTTCATAGAAGAAAATACTTGGATTTAATAGAAAACAAAATTGATGTGAAAAGGGAAGAATTGCTAAATTTCAAATACATTTTTCTTTTGGGGGCTGGCCAGTTAGCTCGGTTATAGTGCAGCCTTATAACACCAAGGTCACAGGTTTGGATCCCCATACGGGCAAGCCACAAAACAAAACAAAACGAAAAACGAAAAAAACCCACAAATCTTTTCTTTTTTATTAGAAATACTAGCTCCTAAAAGTTTTCTTTAAGATTGATTAAGAAGAGATTTGGGAAGTCATGATGCTTTTTTGTGAACCACACATTTCAATTTTATATGTCGATTGACCCTTTCTATAAAGAATAAGGATTTTGAAATTTCTCGCCTCCTCACATCCCCTCCCCTCAACTTTTATGTTATTATTTTTATATTGAGAAGTTTATAACATGAGCATTCTTTTCAGTGACAGTCCCACAGTTTTGTATTGTTCTATATTTAAACGGATTTGATGTTCATTAAAAGCCTTTTATATGGCTTCTGTTCCTTTATATCTTACTTTAATTCTTCTCCTAATTGCCAGCATATCATCATCATTAAGCAGTTTTTTTGAGAAAGGTTCATGGGTATTTCCTGATTTTTTTTTTTTTTATGTTTGGGAGTCTGTTTTGCCTGTATAACTAGAACTTATTTGGATAAGATATCCTTGGGTTATACTCCCTTAGTCATCACTCCACTGCCTTCTGCTATTAAATTCTCAGGTCAAACTCTCCTCTGCAGATAATTTAATACTGTTTGTCTAAATGCTTGAAGAATTACTTTTTTATTTTTGAACTTCAATAAGTAGGCCCAGATATGTCTCGGTATTGAATGTTCTAAGTTGAAGTTTTCTGAAACACAATGTGTTCTTTGATTCTGCAGAATCACTTTTCTTTATTTCAGGAATATTCTCAAATATTTTTCTGTTCAATTCGCTAGGCTTTCTATTTCAGGGACGTCATTTGTCCTTATAGTCAATGATCTTTATCTAGTCCCTACTTTGTACTTTCTTTCTACTACAGGGGAGGAAAAATAATTTTTTCTCTACCCTTCCTAGTTCTGAGGTGGGACAAACCCCTGTAACAGAAGACAGATTAACAAGAGAAAAACAAACAAGCTTATTAACACGTACCTCTCATGTATACGTGAAAGATACCTAGAGAAATGAATAAACCTCAAAGAGGTGGCTTTGAATGCAGGCTTAAATACCATCATCCACTGAAACAAAGGAAGGAGGATGTGGGGGAGGTCAGGTATGAGGAGATAGCCAGGAAAAGCACAATAAACAAGGGTAAGGTTTGTTACACAGATTTAAATCAGTGCCTTCTCCACTGATAAGAATCTCTAGTAATTCAGAGTCATCCTTCTCTTCCTGGTACAGAGAGGAGACACCCTCACAAATGGAGAGTTCCTTTGTAGACATGAATTTCCCTTACAAAAGGGTCACTTCTACTCTGTTTTCAGAGCGACTCCTGTGGCTATTGCTCAAAATAATTCTTAGGCCAAAGAGACGTATTTTGGGGTGGCATATTCTAGTCTCCTACACTATTTCCTTTAATCTCATAGTTGTTTTCTTATTTTTTTAATTTGCTTTTACTGAGATTACTTTAAGTCTTTGCTCTATATTAGTAATTCAAGTTTTAGCTATTTCTACTCTGCTCCCTGCTGCTTTTAATTTATTCATTAGTTTTATAATTATGTTGTATTATCCTAATTTTCTTTCAGCTCATTATGCTTTCTTCTTTTTTTATCATAGGGTATCTGAGCTCTTGCTGTACTTAATTCATTTTCTTTTCTTTTTTTTCTAAATGACGACCAGTAAGGGGATCTTAACCCTTGACTTGGTGTTGTCAGCACCACGCTCTCCCAAGTGCTTTTTTTTCTAAATGACGACCAGTAAGGGGATCTTAACCCTTGACTTGGTGTTGTCAGCACCACACTCTCCCAAGTGACTAATTTTCTTTCAGCTCATTATGCTTTCTTCTTTTTTTATCATAGGGTATCTGAGCTCTTGCTGTACTTAATTCATTTTCTTTTTTTTTTTTTCTAAATGACGACCAGTAAGGGGATCTTAACCCTTGACTTGGTGTTGTCAGCACCACGCTCTCCCAAGTGAGCCACGGGTTGGCCCCCTTAATTCATTTTCTTAAAATGTTATTCTGTAGTGTAAATCATTTGTAGGAAACTTTCTTGTTTCTATAATTATTCTAAATTGAGTCCTTTATCTATCATGTTTATGATTTTTTCCTTTTTTTGAATTTTAAAAAAGTAAGTATATTTGCTTTGCAATTTTTTTCATTCAGCTGACATTCTACCTAGATTTTCTACTTTCTATTTGCTTTGAGTCAGGATTCTTTTTCCTTTATAAGTACCTACACCCAGCTTGTTTCAGCTTGTTTTCTTCTCTATACCATAGTTTAAGAGTTGGGAATTTGTGTCTTCACACTTTTCTCACTTTTTTTCACACTTTTTCAGGGGTGGAGAAGATAGACATCAAACTGAGGCAATATGCAGTCTTGGTTAGAATATTTGGCCTCTAATTTCCTGAAATTTTGTTAAATATCTGGTATCAATTTTATTTCACTCAGTTGGAGGTTGTATTTTATTCTTGGGGTGAGGTGGGAGTGGGGGTAAAGGAATATTCTTGATGTTAGGGTTATTTAGTTAAGAAGTTAAGGACATGCCACCCCAAAATATGCCACATTGACAGATTGATTACTTTGAGCTGAAGGTACTTGAGAAACAGCATGTGCAGGAAAGACTCTCTGACCTTGCCTTTTCTACCTAAGAACAGGCCATACAATTTCCCATAAGCAAGGAGACCTCCCAGAAGAACATACTTAACACCAGAGACTGGAAATACTGAATGCTGAAATGGGTCTGCACAGACTTACTAAAATAACATTTGTCTCCCACTAGTTTTACTCCCCACCCCCAAATATCTCTTAGTCACTCTCCCAATTTACTGTCCCTAGCCTAAACCCCTTTGTCTTGTCATTTCTTCACAAATTTATTATTTCTTTGTCTAAAACACATAAAAGCTTTCTGCTCTGGTCACTTCTTTGTCTTTGTTCTCTTGTGAAGGACCCCATGTACAGGTAAAAATTTAATAAAACTTGTATGCTTTTCTCATGTTAATCTGTCTTATGTCAGTTTAATTCTTAGGCTCAGCTGGAGACCCTAAGAGGTAGAGGAGAATTTTTTCCTCCGCAACAGTTCTGGTGATGAGGAGGGGATTTCACTGCTTACCGCCAGGGTTGTTACAGCAGAGAGATCCTGGGACCTCTGACAAAAGCCAGCAGAAGGTAAGAATTCTTAGCAGGTCAGTTTCCCAGATCTCTGCCTGCAGGGTCTGGTTGAAAGAGTGGTCAGAGTCTCTTTCTGTCTTTTTCCCTTACTAAATTTAGATTAGCAGCAGAAAACATTTGCATGTAGTAGTTCTTTGGGTATAGAGACTCTTGTGTTTTCTGTTTGATGTATTCTTGTTTTCTATTTAACCCCTTCCCTTTGTCTTTACCTTTTGTGTCATGTGTCATAGGGAGGGGAACACAGGTATAGGTCCTATAATCCTGTTGTTTGAGCCAGCCTCACAGACTGGTGTGTTCAACAGATCAGAGTGGTGTCTATTTAGACAAACTTTGTTGTGGGTCCCTGAGACAAAAACTGGACAAAATTCTTTTCATCTTGTTTTGGGGCCTGAAAGCTTGGCTTTGTGACCAGGGAGAATATTCTCTCCGGTTTCTACTAGCTAGGGGGCGCAAGTGTTCGCTTGTGTTGGGTAGCCAGCCAAAACAGGCTGGGAACCCAGAACACTAGGTGACAAATAGCATTCGCTTTGTCTAACTGTGTCAGCTCTCAGGGGAGTTTGTCTTAATAAGAGGTCCTACTCCATAAGGGGCCTTTGTTGCCTCAACCCTCATTGTCTTGTTAGTACTGGAAGCCCCCAGCCCAGTATTGCCCACCTGGTGCCACAGATTAGTGGGTCTGGGGCTGGAGGCATCTCATTGTTTGTGAGATACGACAGAAACTACTTCCATAAACACTATTCTTATCACCTGTAACAACAAAGGTCCTTGCTTTCCTGGGCTATCTCTGGGAGTCAACTTTCTGGATCTTCTGCACCTGCTTTAGGGATGCCTCTTGCATCCATGGTAAAGATTTATTCTAAGCCTAGAAAGTTACCTCTGGTCTTTCCATGAAAAGGCTTACTGGTTTGAATTGCTATTGGAATAAATATGCCTTTGGAGGTTTTACCTGTCAATGGCCAGATAGATGACAGATCCTTTGAACTGAACAAACTTCTATATTTGAAAAACAATTTAGAGAGCTCTCATCCAAAACAACTGTCCTACTGGTACCTATGGGAAGAGCAAATTGAAAAGAGGACACAGAGGAGTGTAATGGCTAGCCTTAGGGACTCTCCCAGCAAGATTAAAGAACAGAAATCAGACTTAGAACAAAAGGTAAAATCCATACCCACTACAAATCCTCCCCTACCCACCTACACTCCCCTTTAACCCCAACTCCCTGTCTCTGACCCTCCAGAAGATCTTTTGGATCTCTGGACCCCTGACTTAAACCCCCCTCCTCAAAATCCAGTCCCATCTTTTTAGCAAAATCCTTTGCCTCCTAAAACTTTTCCAACTTTCCCAGATGTAGAGAAGGGCTGTCCTTTGCTCAGGTAAAGTCATTAGAAGGGAATTTTCCCCTTTGTATTCAAAACAAGCATGGTTCTGGACCTTTCCTATGTGACATACCAAGGCAATGTTGCAATCAAACTCTGTCGTTTGATTCAACAGGCAGCATCCTCAAGCCTCTTACTAAGGTCATAAATGGTCCTGGCTGACTCTTATGGTGCACTTACCAAATCTCCAGATGCTACAGCTGGCAAGCCATTCTTATGAAACTTGGAGTAGCTCACCTGCTTCCCTTATTAGGCTGCCAAACAAGCAGGAGGCCCAGTAAAGCTGGTTGATGGTGTAGTTTGAAGGCCTGAGAGCCAGAGAGCTGATGGTGTAGACTCCATCTGGCTCTGAAGACCTGAGAACCAGCAGTGCTGAGGGCAGGAGATCAATGTCTCAGCTCAAGCAGCCAGGCAGAGAGAGTGAACCCTCCTTCCACCTTTTTGTTACATTCAGGCTCTGAATGGATTGGGTGATACCAACTCACATTGGTGAGGGCCATCCCCTTGTCTTAGTTTATCAGTTCAAATGTCAGTTTCTTCCAGAAACACTCTCACGGTCATACCCAGAAGTAATGTTTAACCAGATATCTGGGAATTGTGTGATACAGTCAAGGTGACATAAAATTAACAGTTACAGGATCTGACAAAACTTTTCTTGACATCTCTCCTTTAAGGCGCAGGATGGAGGTGGGTGTACTAGGTGATTAGCAATTAGGAGAATCATAGCTGGTTGGATAGCCATTTCCTGAAGATTAACATATAATCTTCAAACTAGAGGGAAGCCTGGTCACAATGCTTGCTTCTGACTCTATCCGGTGCCATCCTTCTCCACTGAGTATGGAGAAACACAAGACTAGCCGAGAAAGTTTGTAGTGGCAGAAACCTGGGAATGTAAACTAACTCAGTGGATGACACAGTCATTACTTTAAAGATATTATTCTCAAGTGATGAACCCAAATTAACAAAATAAAAAGTATATAATATAAACCTATAATTTAGGTTGCCTAGCATCCACTTTTCTTGTTTGATGGGAGTCTTCAGATAATAATAGTGAAGGGCCAGCCTGTGGCTCACTTGGGAGAGCGTGGTGCTGACAACTGTCGGGCCTCCCTGAGCCAGAGGCCGACAAAACCGAGCGGGAAGAGACCCCGGTCCAGCCGGGGGTCCCTTGTGGGGCTGAGCGGGATGATGAGTGTCGCTGGCATGGCCCTTCCCCCCCGCCAGCCCATGGCTCACTTGGGAGAGTGTGGTGCTGACAACACCAAGTCCAGGGTTAAGATCCCCTTACTGGTCATCTTTAAAAAAAAAAAAAAAAGATAATAATAGGGAAGCTCTTCACTGTGGAGGCCAAAAGGGTAGGTACCTCCCTGGGAGTGTGAGCAAGAACAGAACCGGGGCCCAGACAATCAAAGGCTGCCACCTGTGACTTTATATACTGAGGGTGTGATGACAAGGCCCAGGTCAATTAGGATGCTTCAGGGTAGCTCTGCAGGGAGGAGTCTGGAAGGGCAGAGGCACATGTCCAGTGACAGCAGAGCCCAGCCCAGGGTGGTAGGTGTCGAGTAGGGGTGATGCCAGTGTTGGGGTAGTGAGTGCCCTGCTGGCAGCTGGCACGTCCTGACCTGAGCAGCCAGGTACTGTGGCAACAACTCATCTTGGTCTTGCTTCTCTTGGATCCTGTCTGATCCATTTCCACCTTTCTTTGATTCTAGGAGTGATATGGGTTGAATGCTTGTCTTTCATAGCTCATGAGGAAGATTGATCCCCAATGTGGCAGTGTGGAAAGGTGGGCCCTCTAGAAGGTGATTGGGTTGTGAGGACTATGCTCTCATGAATGGATTAATGGTTTAATTGGTTATCATGAGTGTGGACTGGTGGCTTTAAAAAGAGAGCAAGTGAGGGGCCAGCCCATGGCTCACTTGGGAGAGTGTGGTGCTGACAACACCAAGTCCAGGGTTAAGATCCCCTTACTGGTCATCTTTAAAAAAAAAAAAAAAAGATAATAATAGGGAAGCTCTTCACTGTGGAGGCCAAAAGGGTAGGTACCTCCCTGGGAGTGTGAGCAAGAACAGAACCGGGGCCCAGACAATCAAAGGCTGCCACCTGTGACTTTATATACTGAGGGTGTGATGACAAGGCCCAGGTCAATTAGGATGCTTCAGGGTAGCTCTGCAGGGAGGAGTCTGGAAGGGCAGAGGCACATGTCCAGTGACAGCAGAGCCCAGCCCAGGGTGGTAGGTGTCGAGTAGGGGTGATGCCAGTGTTGGGGTAGTGAGTGCCCTGCTGGCAGCTGGCACGTCCTGACCTGAGCAGCCAGGTACTGTGGCAACAACTCATCTTGGTCTTGCTTCTCTTGGATCCTGTCTGATCCATTTCCACCTTTCTTTGATTCTAGGAGTGATATGGGTTGAATGCTTGTCTTTCATAGCTCATGAGGAAGATTGATCCCCAATGTGGCAGTGTGGAAAGGTGGGCCCTCTAGAAGGTGATTGGGTTGTGAGGACTATGCTCTCATGAATGGATTAATGGTTTAATTGGTTATCATGAGTGTGGACTGGTGGCTTTAAAAAGAGAGCAAGTGAGGGGCCAGCCCATGGCTCACTTGGGAGAGTGTGGTGCTGACAACACCAAGTCCAGGGTTAAGATCCCCTTACTGGTCATCTTTAAAAAAAAAAAAAAAAGATAATAATAGGGAAGCTCTTCACTGTGGAGGCCAAAAGGGTAGGTACCTCCCTGGGAGTGTGAGCAAGAACAGAACCGGGGCCCAGACAATCAAAGGCTGCCACCTGTGACTTTATATACTGAGGGTGTGATGACAAGGCCCAGGTCAATTAGGATGCTTCAGGGTAGCTCTGCAGGGAGGAGTCTGGAAGGGCAGAGGCACATGTCCAGTGACAGCAGAGCCCAGCCCAGGGTGGTAGGTGTCGAGTAGGGGTGATGCCAGTGTTGGGGTAGTGAGTGCCCTGCTGGCAGCTGGCACGTCCTGACCTGAGCAGCCAGGTACTGTGGCAACAACTCATCTTGGTCTTGCTTCTCTTGGATCCTGTCTGATCCATTTCCACCTTTCTTTGATTCTAGGAGTGATATGGGTTGAATGCTTGTCTTTCATAGCTCATGAGGAAGATTGATCCCCAATGTGGCAGTGTGGAAAGGTGGGCCCTCTAGAAGGTGATTGGGTTGTGAGGACTATGCTCTCATGAATGGATTAATGGTTTAATTGGTTATCATGAGTGTGGACTGGTGGCTTTAAAAAGAGAGCAAGTGAGGGGCCAGCCCATGGCTCACTTGGGAGAGTGTGGTGCTGACAACACCAAGTCCAGGGTTAAGATCCCCTTACTGGTCATCTTTAAAAAAAAAAAAAAAAGATAATAATAGGGAAGCTCTTCACTGTGGAGGCCAAAAGGGTAGGTACCTCCCTGGGAGTGTGAGCAAGAACAGAACCGGGGCCCAGACAATCAAAGGCTGCCACCTGTGACTTTATATACTGAGGGTGTGATGACAAGGCCCAGGTCAATTAGGATGCTTCAGGGTAGCTCTGCAGGGAGGAGTCTGGAAGGGCAGAGGCACATGTCCAGTGACAGCAGAGCCCAGCCCAGGGTGGTAGGTGTCGAGTAGGGGTGATGCCAGTGTTGGGGTAGTGAGTGCCCTGCTGGCAGCTGGCACGTCCTGACCTGAGCAGCCAGGTACTGTGGCAACAACTCATCTTGGTCTTGCTTCTCTTGGATCCTGTCTGATCCATTTCCACCTTTCTTTGATTCTAGGAGTGATATGGGTTGAATGCTTGTCTTTCATAGCTCATGAGGAAGATTGATCCCCAATGTGGCAGTGTGGAAAGGTGGGCCCTCTAGAAGGTGATTGGGTTGTGAGGACTATGCTCTCATGAATGGATTAATGGTTTAATTGGTTATCATGAGTGTGGACTGGTGGCTTTAAAAAGAGAGCAAGTGAGGGGCCAGCCCATGGCTCACTTGGGAGAGTGTGGTGCTGACAACACCAAGTCCAGGGTTAAGATCCCCTTACTGGTCATCTTTAAAAAAAAAAAAAAAAGATAATAATAGGGAAGCTCTTCACTGTGGAGGCCAAAAGGGTAGGTACCTCCCTGGGAGTGTGAGCAAGAACAGAACCGGGGCCCAGACAATCAAAGGCTGCCACCTGTGACTTTATATACTGAGGGTGTGATGACAAGGCCCAGGTCAATTAGGATGCTTCAGGGTAGCTCTGCAGGGAGGAGTCTGGAAGGGCAGAGGCACATGTCCAGTGACAGCAGAGCCCAGCCCAGGGTGGTAGGTGTCGAGTAGGGGTGATGCCAGTGTTGGGGTAGTGAGTGCCCTGCTGGCAGCTGGCACGTCCTGACCTGAGCAGCCAGGTACTGTGGCAACAACTCATCTTGGTCTTGCTTCTCTTGGATCCTGTCTGATCCATTTCCACCTTTCTTTGATTCTAGGAGTGATATGGGTTGAATGCTTGTCTTTCATAGCTCATGAGGAAGATTGATCCCCAATGTGGCAGTGTGGAAAGGTGGGCCCTCTAGAAGGTGATTGGGTTGTGAGGACTATGCTCTCATGAATGGATTAATGGTTTAATTGGTTATCATGAGTGTGGACTGGTGGCTTTAAAAAGAGAGCAAGTGAGGGGCCAGCCCATGGCTCACTTGGGAGAGTGTGGTGCTGACAACACCAAGTCCAGGGTTAAGATCCCCTTACTGGTCATCTTTAAAAAAAAAAAAAAAAGATAATAATAGGGAAGCTCTTCACTGTGGAGGCCAAAAGGGTAGGTACCTCCCTGGGAGTGTGAGCAAGAACAGAACCGGGGCCCAGACAATCAAAGGCTGCCACCTGTGACTTTATATACTGAGGGTGTGATGACAAGGCCCAGGTCAATTAGGATGCTTCAGGGTAGCTCTGCAGGGAGGAGTCTGGAAGGGCAGAGGCACATGTCCAGTGACAGCAGAGCCCAGCCCAGGGTGGTAGGTGTCGAGTAGGGGTGATGCCAGTGTTGGGGTAGTGAGTGCCCTGCTGGCAGCTGGCACGTCCTGACCTGAGCAGCCAGGTACTGTGGCAACAACTCATCTTGGTCTTGCTTCTCTTGGATCCTGTCTGATCCATTTCCACCTTTCTTTGATTCTAGGAGTGATATGGGTTGAATGCTTGTCTTTCATAGCTCATGAGGAAGATTGATCCCCAATGTGGCAGTGTGGAAAGGTGGGCCCTCTAGAAGGTGATTGGGTTGTGAGGACTATGCTCTCATGAATGGATTAATGGTTTAATTGGTTATCATGAGTGTGGACTGGTGGCTTTAAAAAGAGAGCAAGTGAGGGGCCAGCCCATGGCTCACTTGGGAGAGTGTGGTGCTGACAACACCAAGTCCAGGGTTAAGATCCCCTTACTGGTCATCTTTAAAAAAAAAAAAAAAAGATAATAATAGGGAAGCTCTTCACTGTGGAGGCCAAAAGGGTAGGTACCTCCCTGGGAGTGTGAGCAAGAACAGAACCGGGGCCCAGACAATCAAAGGCTGCCACCTGTGACTTTATATACTGAGGGTGTGATGACAAGGCCCAGGTCAATTAGGATGCTTCAGGGTAGCTCTGCAGGGAGGAGTCTGGAAGGGCAGAGGCACATGTCCAGTGACAGCAGAGCCCAGCCCAGGGTGGTAGGTGTCGAGTAGGGGTGATGCCAGTGTTGGGGTAGTGAGTGCCCTGCTGGCAGCTGGCACGTCCTGACCTGAGCAGCCAGGTACTGTGGCAACAACTCATCTTGGTCTTGCTTCTCTTGGATCCTGTCTGATCCATTTCCACCTTTCTTTGATTCTAGGAGTGATATGGGTTGAATGCTTGTCTTTCATAGCTCATGAGGAAGATTGATCCCCAATGTGGCAGTGTGGAAAGGTGGGCCCTCTAGAAGGTGATTGGGTTGTGAGGACTATGCTCTCATGAATGGATTAATGGTTTAATTGGTTATCATGAGTGTGGACTGGTGGCTTTAAAAAGAGAGCAAGTGAGGGGCCAGCCCATGGCTCACTTGGGAGAGTGTGGTGCTGACAACACCAAGTCCAGGGTTAAGATCCCCTTACTGGTCATCTTTAAAAAAAAAAAAAAAAGATAATAATAGGGAAGCTCTTCACTGTGGAGGCCAAAAGGGTAGGTACCTCCCTGGGAGTGTGAGCAAGAACAGAACCGGGGCCCAGACAATCAAAGGCTGCCACCTGTGACTTTATATACTGAGGGTGTGATGACAAGGCCCAGGTCAATTAGGATGCTTCAGGGTAGCTCTGCAGGGAGGAGTCTGGAAGGGCAGAGGCACATGTCCAGTGACAGCAGAGCCCAGCCCAGGGTGGTAGGTGTCGAGTAGGGGTGATGCCAGTGTTGGGGTAGTGAGTGCCCTGCTGGCAGCTGGCACGTCCTGACCTGAGCAGCCAGGTACTGTGGCAACAACTCATCTTGGTCTTGCTTCTCTTGGATCCTGTCTGATCCATTTCCACCTTTCTTTGATTCTAGGAGTGATATGGGTTGAATGCTTGTCTTTCATAGCTCATGAGGAAGATTGATCCCCAATGTGGCAGTGTGGAAAGGTGGGCCCTCTAGAAGGTGATTGGGTTGTGAGGACTATGCTCTCATGAATGGATTAATGGTTTAATTGGTTATCATGAGTGTGGACTGGTGGCTTTAAAAAGAGAGCAAGTGAGGGGCCAGCCCATGGCTCACTTGGGAGAGTGTGGTGCTGACAACACCAAGTCCAGGGTTAAGATCCCCTTACTGGTCATCTTTAAAAAAAATAAATAAATAAAAGAGAGAGCAAGTGAGCACATTAATGCTTGCTCTCGCCCAGCCCTTGTTAGTTGATACCCTGCGTGCCATGGAACTCTGTACAAAGTCCCCACCAAGAAGGCAGCTCTCACCAGAGGCACCTCCTCGATGTTGGACTTCCAAGCCTCCAAACTGTAAGGAATAAATTTTATTTCTTTATATACTACCTAGTTTCAGGTATTCTGTTATCGGCAACAGAAAACTGACTAATACAAGGAGCCTCTAGCTATCCATCCAATGTATTCTATTTCTGCTTTACTGTAGTTGATTTCTGTTACTTATAATGAAGAGTTTTACAAGTACAATGCATTTCTTTTTTTTTTTTTCCTTTTTGTCTTTTTTTACTGACTGGTAACGGGATTGCAACCCTCCGTGTCGCGCCCGTACCGGGGACCGGCAACGGGATCACAACCCTCGGTGTTGCGCCCGCACTGCGCTCAGCCAGTGAGCGGGAACCGGTCTCCACATGGGATCCGAACCCTCGGCAGGAGCGCCACCGCGCTCCCAGGCGGTGCAGTCTCCAGTGTGCCACCGGGCAGCCCAGTACAATGCATTTCTGAGTTCAGGATCCAAAAATCAACTGAGGAGACCTAGATACTTGGCAATTTATGTCACAAGGACCTGGGGATTTTAGCGCACTGTGATGTAATGGTTGTCTATAAGGCAGATGGCTGCCAGGGGCTACAGTGGGCAGGACAAAGGAGGTCAGAAGCCTACTTCTTTATTCTTCTGCACTTGTCTACCTACAATAAGAATATATTTTCCTGTTCAATGTGTTTTACTTTAAGGCAAACAGGGACAAACTGAAGTGTGTCCAGTGGGAGAGAGATCAGGAAGGTAATGAGTCTTTATATGAGGAGCTGAAGAAATTTAACTTGCAAAAGAAAAGCCATAGGAAAAACATTCTGTGATTCTCTTAAATTGTTCCCCTGAGCTCCTGGTTCCTCCTCCACGCCCACCGTGCCCCTTCCCGCGGCCCACCTCAGGAATTAGGACGACACAGAACATCTGTCGCGACCTCTCCAGACTGTCCCAAGCTGGTTCATTTCCCACTGTCTTATGACCGGAAGCCTCCAGCCTCCATACAAACTAAGATTTGCCCGACAATGGCTCGTCCAAGTTCAAATATGGCAGATTTTCAGGATCTTTTCGCAAAAGCCAATCATGTAGTCATTTCAGGAGCTGATGTTAGTGCAGAAAGTGGGGTTCTGACTTTCAGAGGAGCTGGAGGCTATCGGAGAAAATGGCAAGCTCAGGCCCTGGCGCTCCTGCCCGCAGCACGTCCCGGGTTGGAGCTGCACCGCCGCCTGCGGGAGGACGCGCTGCAACGAGCCCCGCCGCGGGCACCGCGGGCACCGCGCCATCGCCGAGTGTGAGGCCCGGCTGGGCGCACAGGGCCGACGGGTCGTGGTCATCACCCAGAACATCGACGGGCTACACTGCAAGGCTGGCGCCAAGAACCTTCTGGAAATCTACGGTAGCTTATTTAAAACGCCATGTTCCTCTTGTGGACTTGTGGCTGAGAATTACAAGAGTCCAATTTGTCTAGTTTTATCAGGAAAAGATGCTCCGGAACCTGAAACTCAAGGTGCCAAAATACCAGTTGAGAAACTTGCCCGGTGTGAAGAGGCAGCGTGCGGGGACTGCGTGGTTTGGAGAAAACCTGGATCCCGCCTGCCGTTCTGGCGGAGGTTGACAGAGAGCTCGCCCCGTGTGACTTATGTCTAGTGATGGGAGCCTCCTCTGTGGTCTACCCAGCCGCCGTGTTTGTCCCCCACTTGTCTGCCGGGGGGTGCCGGTGGCCGAATTTAACACAGAGACTACCCCAGCCTCGAACAGATTCAGGTTGCACTTCCGGGGACCCCGTGGTGCCACTCCTCCCGAGACCCTGGCCCGTCATGAAGTGTCCTGGAGAAGGAAGAAATTATAGTGTAAATAAGAACTTGGTGACTAACAGAGGGGAAATGGTGTTGTGGATGGGCAGCGGAGTCCTGGAAGATCTAAAAATATCTGGTTACCTGGCTGGAATCCAACCTGTTGATAAGTGATGGAGCTTGGAAGTAGCAATAGCAAATGTAATTGGAAGTCAGAGAACTGCAAAGTTAATGCATGTTCTTTGGTTTGAACTGAGACATAAGGTACTTTTGATATGTTTGGTTGGTTATTGTGAGGGTAAAATTTTTGTAATTGGATTGTCTAAAGAAAAGTAATTATCCTGATTATATTTTTGCTATTTGGGCAAAGATAGAAATTGAGGGGTAAAACTCTGGTATTTAATTCTGATTTTTGCACAAGTTTTGGTGGAAAATAAAATTCCTCTCTATTGTAGGTAAAAAATAAATAGATAAATAAATTATGTTACCACTGAGATAATTTTATAAAAATATAATGGTACAAAGACAAATGCAAAATGGCCTTAGAAGTAAAACAGCATCCCATATACGAGTACTGGGCCCTATGTGGGTATCACAAAAAGTGAGAGAAATGAGAGATGAGGCTTTCCAGATGGGACTAGGAAAAGAACTGAGTGTTGTTTGGACATTAACTCCTACCACCACTAGAAAGAGCCTGAGGGATCACTTCCTGGGCTCCAACCAGACTAGCAAACACTTTCCCCTTGGGGGCCCTTATTCATGGCATGCAGATATCTTCCTACCCAACACTGTTCATAAAATAACTAACTAGCTGTCTCAGAGACTCTAGATGACTCACCTTTTCCATAAGAGAAGAAATAGAAGATCTAAATTTACTGAAATATTCCAAAGGTATACTATTATATAATAGTATATTCTTATCTATGTTGACATTTCAGCCTGAGTTAAATGCTGCTAAAAGAGAGTTGCTTTGCCTTCTGGTTTCTAATGTGCTCAAATGAGTAATGAGGCAAAACCCTTGTCTTTTCTTCGCAACTTCATAGTAAATCAGTGTCTCTGAGGATAATGTGTGATTATTCTAAATTAACTATTTTAAGTAAGAAATACCTTATACATGTATATATTACCTGCACATTTCTTCCAACTTGTACGTGGAATGTAAGAATTGAAATGATTGAGAATATTTTGTATTTGTGAGAAACAAAAATCTCTGAAGGTTATCAACCCTTTGCTAGCTTGTATGTAAACTGGTTCTACAACTCCTAGGATCCAATGGGATCAAGAATTGAGAGAAGCTGTGGGGAAATGGAGACCTCCCCACCTTTAATTCTCCTTGGCAGAGCACAAAGTACCAAGCCTTCTCCCTGGGAAATACAATCTGGGGTTTCAGTACTGGCAGGATTTAGAGAGCCAAACAAAAGCTTCATTCAGGCTAATGAGAGTTGGTCCAAGTAGTATTGCTGAGGATCCTTCTGACTACTGAGTGTGCATACTAACCAGCTTAACTTTTGTTACTTGTTTTGCAGTTATGGCAAGTGATGTGGGTTAAGCCATCCTCCCTTCTCCTTATACTGTCTTGTGACACATATTTCTGCAGTTTGATAGAGGCTAGCAGAGCAATCTGTACCAATAGAAGAGGCTGTGAGCTTCCAGGGTAGGGTTGGGGTTGTGGAGGAGGGAGCCTTGGTTTATTGAGTTTTTACTCTCTAGCATCTAGGAGAGTTGCAAACACATAGTAAATGTGGATCCAATCCAAACAACAGTTGGATTGAATTGAACCAAAAACAATGGAACTAACTGACCCATAATATCAAAACCACATACAAACAAGGAATACTTGCTAGATATCTAAACAATTAATTTAATAGATAAAGCAAATTTTTGACAGAAAGAGAAGCTGGGGATGTATTTTTCCTTGATCTTCATATTATATCTTGAACCATTGTATAATAATTTATTAAGAATTAAGGGAACAGTCTTACAGCCATCTGATATTTGACAAAGGCAACAAAAACTTATATTGGGGAAAAGACTGCCTCTTCAGTAAGTGGTGCTGGGAAAATTGGATATCCATATGCAGAAGAATGAAACTAGACATGCTTCTCTCATCATATACCAAAATCAAATTAAAATGGATTAAAGACTTAAGCATAAGACCTGAAACTGTAAAATTACTAAGGGAAAATATTGGTGAAACACTTCAGGAACTAGGACTGCGCACAGACTTTATCAACATGAGCTCAAAAGCACAGGCAATGAAAGAAAAAATAAATAGATAGGACTATATCACACTAAAAAGCTTCTGCACAGAAAAGGAAACAATCAAGAGTGAAACAACAACCTACAGAGTAGGAGAAAATTTTTGCTAACTATGCATCTGACAAGGGATTAATATTCATAATATACAAGGAACTCAAGCAATTACACAGTAAAAAACCAAATAACCCAATAAAAAAATGGGCAAAGGATCTGAAAAGACATTTTTCCTGGGAAGACATACAAATGGCCAACAGGTACATGAAAAAATGCTCAATATCACTAGTCATCAGGAAAATGCAAATTAAAACGACATTGAGATATCACCTCACCCCAGTGAGACTGTCTGTAGTCAAAAAGATGGAGAATAACAAATGCTGGCGAGGGTGTGAAGAGAAGGGAACACTTCTACACTGTTGGTGGGACTGTAAATTTGTACAATCATTATGGAAAACAGTTTGGAGGTCTCTCAAACAACTACAGAAAGATCTTCCATACGATCCAGCAATCCCACTTCTGGGTATATACCCAAAGGAATGGAAATCATCATGTCAAAGGGATACCTGCACTCCCATGTTTATCTCAGCTCTGTTCACAATAGCCAAGATATGGAACCAACCTAAACGTCCATCAATGGACAATTGGATAAGGAAAATGTGGTGTGTGTGTGTGTGTGTGTGTGTGTGTGTGTATATATATATATATACACATATACACACACACACACACACACACACACATATACCATGGAAGACTACTCTGCCATAAAAAAGAATGAAATTCTCCCATTTGCAACAATGTGGATGAGCTTGGAGAAACTTATGTTGAGTGAAATAAGCAAAGCACAGAGGGATAAATACTGCATGTACTCATAGTGGGAGCTAAGAGAGAAAGAAGGAAGGAAAGACCACTGTGGTGTGTTGGACTTGCAGAGGGAGAGAGCATACCTAGGGATACAAAGTGGAGTCAGGGAAGGGGGAATGGGGAGGGAGGTTGGGGATAGTTGGGTGGGGGACACAGGGTATAATCGCAATTTGTGGTAATGGGCATGCTGCCAGTATGGATCTGGCCATCACATCTTGGGCACAAGTGGTGACAATCAGCTTTGTATCTCATGAATATTCATAACAAAAAATGTTCTATGCAAAAATAAAATAAAATAAAAGAATTAAGAGAACAGAGCTGGCCAGTTAGCTCAGTTGCTTAGAGTGCAGTCTTGTAACACCAAGGTCACAGGTTCTATCCCTATTCAGGCCAGCCACCAAACAAACAAAAAAGAAATAAGGGAACAGAGGAAGGCCAGCTTAAAGAAAGCCAATAAAAAGGGCATTTAAAAAAACCTCTACTGTCACACTAGGATTGCTGTTTAGGAGAAATTATCAACAATTCCAAAATCAAAGACCACAAGACAATTAAATTTATAATTATACCTAAAGTAAGAAAAAGTATTTACCTAAAGTAAGAAATTATACCTAAAGTAAGAAAAAGAATTAAGAACTTTATTCCACTTCTCCTCACTAAAATTTAATTCTCTTTTAAAAAATTCTTCCTATGGAGAACATGAGAAATGGCATATTCATTTTTGTTTATTTAAACAGTTTCCACAATGCTACATTAAGCATAAACTGACATTATTGCACCTAATAAAGGGAAGAAATGCATAAAGATAAAGGTAGGTATTAAAAAATTAGAAAACAGAAAAATGGTAATACTAATAAATAACACCAAAACCAATGAAATCGATAGTTAACCTAATTTTTTTTAAATGGAGAAAATAAACATACTGAAAGTAGGGAATAAAAATGGGTTAATAACCACAGACATAGGAGAAATTAAAAGTTTTGCAAAAGCTGATATTGCTTAGCTCTGTGCAAAAGAAAATTTCTTAAATGCACAAAATGGATGATTTTCTAGTAAATTTTAATTGCCAATGTCCTCAGAAGAGATAATCAAACCATAATAATTATGAGAAATGTGGAAAGTTGTCAACCTTCCTACCTAGTCCAGATGATTTTATTAGTAAATTCTACTAATGTTTAAATAAAAGATGAAGCCAAATGTTCTAGAGTATGCAGAAAAGAAGAGAAGCCTCTAGATTCTCATGATGAAGCCAGCCTACAATTGAAACCAAACTCAAAAAAAGGTAACACAAACAGTAAACCACAGACAAATAGCACTTATGAATATGTAGGGGAGGAAAAAAAATTTTTCTCTTTACCTTTTTAGGTTCAGTCACTGAGGCCTGTGAATAAATTTGTCAATAGACAAATTAACAGTAGAAAAAGCATACAAATTTTATTGGCTAATATTTTTATGTGCATGAGGGCTTCACAGAGAAAAAGAGAAAAACCAAAGAAGCAGTTAAACTTGGAAGCTTATATACCATTTTAGCAAAGAGTGATACATTGTGAAGTGACTAGACAAAGGAAAGGGCGGATTTGGACTTCTAGGGGTGGTACATTGTGGGACAGTGACTAGGAAATAACCGGGAGAACTAATGGAAGATAAGGGTTATTTTAGTAAAGCCTGTTTGTGCAGATTCATCTTGGTGCCAACTTTCTGTCTCTGGTGGTAAGAGTTTCTCTCTTCCTCTTGGTACAGGAGAGGGGGACACCTCCACAAGGGAAATTTATGCCCTGCTTTTAGGCAAAAAAAAAAATTTTTTTTTTTGATTATTCAATAAGACATAGTTGGACTGTTAACTGAGTGACTAAAACAAATCGAGGTTGCATCCTCCTACTTCACTCTATATACCAAAATAAATTTGAGATAATCAACAAAGATTTATTTATTTTTATTTTTTATTTTTTTTCCTTTTTGTCTTTTTTACTGACTGGTAACGGGATCGCAACCCTCGGTGTTGCGCCCGTACCGGGGACCGGCAACGGGATCGCAACCCTTGGTGTTGCACCCGCACTGCGCTCAGCCAGTGAGCGGGAACCGGTCTCCACATGGGATCCGAACCCTCGGTGGGAGCGCCGCTGCACTCCCAAGCGGCGCACTCTCCAGTGCGCCACCGGGCCGGCCCTCAACAAAGATTTATTTTATTTTATTTTATTTATTTATTTTTCTTTTTGTCTTTTTTCGTGTCCGGCAACAGGATCGCAACCCTCGGTGCTGCGCCCGCACCTCTGTGAAGTGACTAGACAAAGGAAAGGGGGGATTTGGACTTCTAGGGGTGGTACATTGTGGGACAGTGACTAGGAAATACCTGGGAGAACTAATGGAAAATAAGGGTTATTTTAGTAAAGCCTGTTTGTGCAGATTCATCTTGGTGCCAACTTTCTGTCTCTGGTGGTAAGAGTTTCTCTCTTCCTCTTGGTACAGGAGAGGGGGACACCTCCACAAGGGAAATTTATGCCCTGCTTTTAGGCAAAAAAAAAAATTTTTTTTTTTGATTATTCAATAAGACATAGTTGGACTGTTAACTGAGTGACTAAAACAAATCGAGGTTGCATCCTCCTACTTCACTCTATATACCAAAATAAATTTGAGATAATCAACAAAGATTTATTTATTTTTATTTTTTATTTTTTTTCCTTTTTGTCTTTTTTACTGACTGGTAACGGGATCGCAACCCTCGGTGTTGCGCCCGTACCGGGGACCGGCAACGGGATCGCAACCCTTGGTGTTGCACCCGCACTGCGCTCAGCCAGTGAGCGGGAACCGGTCTCCACCAGGTATCATGGGCAAATGTTATGATTTAAAAAGTTATTTAGGTTATTATTAGATCTACTTAAAGCCATGTCTGGGCCAACACTCCAGTTATTGAAATTCTTCCAGAGCACCAGGATAGATTTGAAAGATTCTGCTTTTAAAAATTCTGATCCTCTAATGTCTGAGTAAGGCATTTTGTTCCTAATTCAACAATCTATGACATCCCAATGTCTGCCTCTGTGATAATGATCATATTTACATTGCTCAATACTCTCAAAAGAATAAGGAACATTTACTTTCCCCAGTATTTAGACTGTGTACTTAGAGATTATTCCTCTTTTTATTTCTGCTATCAGTGTTATTTCTTAAAAAAAAATTTAAAAAAACACACCTTTGGATAGATAACTCATGCATACAATTAAAGGTTAAAAAGGCACAAAAGACTATCTATATCTAAAAGTATTCCTCCCACCCCGTCCCTGTTGTCTAATACTCTTTAGAAGAGGAAACCACTAGGACTGGTTTCTTGTTTATGTTTCAGAGGTATTTTATATCCCTTCCACACACCCACAAATGGTATACATTTTTAAACACACTATATTTTATACACACTGTTGTGCACTTGGGTTTTCACTTAACCATGGCTTGGGTATTGTTCCATACCTGTACATACAGGACTGCCTTATGTTTAATTTTTTTTTATCTTTAAGGTGCACATCATTCCACTTTATGGAGGTACCATCATGTTTTCAATCTGTTTTCACCAATTCTGCAGTGAATTATTTTATATATCAGTCATTCTGCATGGGTGAGAATATTTGAAGGATAAATATGTAGAAGCAGACTTGCTGGGTTAAAGGGTATGAGCATTTTCAATTTTGATAGATATTGCAAATTACCTTCCAAAGGGGTTGCACCTATTCATGTTTCCACTAGCATACATTCGTGAGTAACCCCTTGTACTGTTACCAACAGAGCATGTTATCAAACTTTTTAAACTTTGCCAGTCTTACACAAGGGCACTTAAAAAAGTTCACTGAAAGACTGTTTTATCTTTTAATACCATTTTTCCATAAGCTCTTTGCAGTTCCCTTGTAGGTGAAAAGTGGTATCACATTGTACTTTTAATTTAGATTCTTCTTATCGAATGATTTGAAATGTTATCTTTAGCATATACTAAAATTGGCTACACATTAGATATATTTCTGGGCTTTCCAGTCTATTCCATTGGTGTCTTTTGTCTCTTGATACGCTATTACCATAGTGTTTTGGTCATGATAGCAGGATATTGTGTTTTACTCTACATTAGGGCTAATAGCCCTCATTACTCTTCTTTCCCTCCTAGAAATTTCCTGAATATTCTTTTTTTTTTTTTTTGGTCTTTTTCCGTGTCCGGCAACTGATTGCAACCCTCAGTGTCACCCCCGTACCGGACCAGGACCGGCAACGGGATCGCAACCCCCGGTGCTGCCCCCGCGCCTCGCTCAGCCAGTGAGCGGGAACCGGTCTGTATGTGGGATCCGAACCCTCGGCGGGAGCGCCGCCGCACTTCCCAAGCGGTGCACTAGCGCAGTGCGCCACCGGGCCAGCCCCCTGAATATTCTTATTTATTTTTTCTATATGAATTTGAGAAACTGCTTGTCCAGTTTCAAAAAAAATCCTGTTGCATTTTTGAAATTGCATTGCATTAATAGATTATTGAGGGTGACTACTATTTACTTGTTAAAGCTTATCATTGAAGTCTTACCATTTTTCTGTCCATATCCTTTGTGCCACATCTTCCTTCTGCTTATAACATCAATGATGCTTTAAATAAAATGTTATCTTAATTAATTTTTCACAGCAATCTTGGAAAACAGGCAGGGCAGATAGAAGATAAGAGATTAGCCCGAGATTATATATAATAGAAAGTCCTAATGTAGTTTTATGTCTATTATTTGGTAATGCCTCACCAGTAGATTTCACACAAATTAAAAAACAAAACATACTTTTCTACCAAGGGTTAATTTTCTTATTGCAAAAAGCGAGCAAAACACAAGCACAATTCTGCAGTGTATCTCTTGCGTGGTGATCTGTGGCCAAGTACTGTGGAATGCATTCCAATCATGGGGTAACAATCTCAAAGGAATTTTGAAACCAGAGTTGGCTTGAACGTTGTTCAATGACACCCAGGATCTTGGCCTACTTCCCAGATATTCCCTTTTTGGTTTTCTAGCAAGTTTGGTCATGCCTGGGAATTTGCTGAACATGGTACTTGGATCAGTGACTTCTAAAATGTGACACTGGGATCAATGGCATTTGTCTGCCCAAAGTTTCTTGGACTACAGTTTTTAGGCATATTGCAGTTTTAAGCTCTCTGTTGAATTGATGCTCAGAAATTATTGGCACTCTTTTTTCTTGGGTGCAAAGAGAAAGAGGAGTTTGTGAATTGATTATGGAAGGCAAAGATCTTCATAAAATGTTCTTTTGTGAATATTGAGTTGCATACCTGGGCACACTGGAGTTCCAGCTGGAGGTTCTTCAAGTCCTCAAACAAAAATCTAATGGATTTAAAAGCTATCTTTTTAATGCCACCCTTGCCAAATGGCCACTCACTAAAAGTCAGCCAAAACTTGATAAACTGTGAGCTTCCTACCATCACCCTAGTTCAGTTAACTTGGGATAGCTGAGAAGGAACTTGCATTAGCTACTGATTTAGGACACACGTTTGTGTTGACATACATCTGAGTGTATTTTTTGATTACATTTGAAATATTGTATTCATCATTTTGTTTTAGTCAACACTTTTCTCATCAGCGCTGTGTAAGTAAGAGCTGACATTTAAATTATTTTTAAAAAATGTACGGCAGTATGATATACATACCTAGTGTTCCATCTGAGTTTTCTGCTACCACATAATGAGAACATTCTTTAGCTTGTCCCTCTGCAACAAAAAGACTACTGTATTCTAAGCTAGAAGGTTATGCAAGAATCTGAACAGCATACAGTTTACCGAATACTCAGCCTCGTTAGTGACAACTAAAAAAGCACGACAAAGACTAAAAGCAAAAACTTGTGGCTAGTTTTAAGCAATGAAGGTTAAGGCATTTGAATGATGAAATTCTTAATTATTAATGCGGAGACCAGGTTGTAAAATCTGGCTAGTAAAAGTATAAAGATGAGCCATGAATGAGATAGCTGTTCAATTCAGTGATCTCAGTGGTATGTTGAGCATAAGGAGGTTGCCAAAATCATGCAATTAGACCTCTCTGAACAGAGAACAGCTATAGTATGATGGTGTTGTATATCACTCGTCTTTTATTCGCACAATATAGGCAACACCTTAGGCTATAAATATTAACTATTTGTATACGAGAAATTAATGAAAGGTGAGGCAAAATGGGCAGAGAAGGAAACTGTTATAATAAATTAAATGTATGGCATATGAAGTTAGAAAAGCATTTTTGAATCTAGGAAAATGACATAACAAGTTTCATGATCCTCCTTATATTAATAGAATTTATCTGAACCAGTTATATGAGGAATACATTTTACAAACATGAGTGTGCACCCGAATCTTGAAATTTGCCTTGAGTATTATTACATGCTGTGGTTATAAGACTCAGATAAATAGATAAATAAATCTGATAAATAGAAATTTGAGTCTGACAAGCTTCTCACAGAAACGTAAAACTGACTTAAACTAAAAGGAATTCCAGCATTTTTTTTTTTTTTTTTGAAGCTGGCTGGTATGAGGATTGGAACCCATGACCTTGGTGTTACAAAGCTGCACTCTAAGCAATTGAGCTAACTGGCCAGACTGAACTCCACTACCTTTTGGTGACAATTTTAAGATTTATGGACCCCTTAGGGACCTTTGTACAGCTGAGAATCTGAGTGCCTTAGTAATATATATACAATATACACACACACACACACACATACACACACACACATATACACACATACGTATACAAGATGGGGGTCTTCAGAAAGTTCATGGAAAGATTCATTTTATTTTTGAATTCTCTTTTTCCATAATCTTTTTCAACAACCTTGTGTGTGTGTGTGTGTGTGTGTGTGTGTGTGTATGAATCTAGAGAACTGTCTGAAAGATTTCAGGGTCTGAATTCTGGAAAATACTTCACACTATTAATCATGTAGTTCCAGGAAGATTATGACAGATTACAATACCGGATACTTTCAGATCTCTTAAATCTGGTAAGTGTGGACAGACCATTCCTAGGACTTTATTCTTAGCTGCTTTGATGTATCAGAAATGAGTGTTCTCCAATTGCATTACTATGAGGAGTCAGACTCAGACAACCCAAAACAAGGTACCCCAAGTTGTTCCCATGGCCTAAGTAGCTTTCTACTGTCAAACCTGTGAGAGCAATTTTTCTCCCAGACTAGTTTTTCTCCTTCACTGGGCTGTGCTCTCTGTTCCCCACAGAAATTATCTTTAGTACAACATGTGGTCAGTCAACCATCAGAGGCAAAAGTTTTTTGTAAGAAGTGACCTTGGAATGCATTTATATATAGGTAGAAACTGATGACTCTTAGCCTCCAAAGTAGTTTATTTTAAATCTGGAATATATTCCCTTCCTTATAAACAGAGCACAACATGTTACAGTGTTCCTCACAAAAGCAAACTAGTTGACCAACCACCATTTCCCATCTTTTTTCTCCTTTGCTTGTTTTCCCTTCCATTGTGTTTTAGCTGCAGAGTGGGTGAATCATAAATTACTGTCTGGTACAGGAAGAAAATAATCAGCAGCTGGAAGGCATTGAGAAAACACTGGGAATGAGTCTTTTTTCAATTGCTAATGTGGTGATTACTGACTTCAAAATAAATAAAAGTTCGATAAGTGGAAAAAAAATAGAACACATTTCAGAGTGAAGGGACAGCAAATAAAAGAGGTAGAGGGGGTGAATATGCACTGTTATGTTTAGGCAATGGCATGTGGCAAGAAGGAAGTACTTCTTAGTCTCTGCTGAAAACTGCCACTGAGTTACTATGGGGCACAGATTGGGGAGTACCTATGGTTATCTTGTTAGGCACTTTTAGGCACTTTAGTTAGCGCAGGTTAATATGACAGTCTTAAAATAGTACACTCCAGTTCTATTTTCAAGTTCACTCTGACATGCACTTTCTACTCTTCTGCTCTACCTCAAGAACTATTAATTTTGCTTTCACTGGTTGTGGGGGGAAAAAAAGTCCCTTTTGTCTGAGTTTCTTGGTTCCAGGTAGGGTTTGTCTTTTTAAAAAAAAATATTTTATTATATATATATTAAATTTATTAAATATATATATATTTATTAAAATATATATATTTTTTATGTTCTATGATGTTGTTGCAGAGAGTTTGTCTTTTCTTAAGACTTCTCAAAAAAAAGTCCCTTTTGTCTGAGTTTCTTGGTTCCAGGTAGGGTTTGTCTTTTTTTAAAAAAAATATTTTATTATATATATATTAAATTTATTAAATATATATATATTTATTAAAAAATATATATTTTTTATGTTCTATGATGTTGTTGCAGAGAGTTTGTCTTTTCTTAAGACTTCTCCCAATTCAGCATTTCTCATGAATTGTAGTCACATAATTTTCCTACTAGCATGTAAACTCTATGAAGGCAAGGAATTTTATATATTTTTAAGTTCATGGTTATTTCCAGCACTGAGAGCCTGGTACACAGTACCCATCAGTCTATGTAGGTACTATGTACCAGATACAATCATACCAGATACAACTGAATAAATTTAAGCACCTACCAGACACTGTGGAGGGTCTAATGATGATTAAGATATGTCCCCTACCTTTAAAGAGCTTACACAAATGAGAAAGAGACATAATCAAACCCCAAATTAAGGCAAAATGAAACTAATACAGTTATTGAGGAACACAGTGTTAATGGGGCCTCACAAACTAATTTCAACCAGGGGATTGAGACAAGGTTTCACAAGACATTGTCTTCAAAGACAATCTCCATAAGGGGTGTGGAGGTTATCTTTGGTTAAATGATTATTAATTTGAACTCTTTTGGATCCAAGAGACAGAGACCCATCTCAAAACAGATTAACAGGAAAGTACAACTGGGAAATCTGGGGGTGGGACTTGCTTCAATACTCGGAGAAATCTTGGCCCTGCTCGTGTGCACACTTCCGTCTTTTCCATGGCAAATGGACGTAATCCATGTTGCAAGAAGGGGTGGAGTTTGGCTACAAATGGTTCCATGCTCATATCACTCTGTGTGCCACCGGCCTGCGATTAAGAGCCACAGAAGGCTATCTGCATTTTAGGGCCAGCAAATCAAATCCTATGGAAGTCTTCTGCTATCTAGTCTGGGTCATATGCCTATCTCTCAGCTAATCACTGTGGCTCATGGGGTAGGAAATAGGGTCTGAGCTGAGTCATGTACTCATCTCCTGGCCATGGTAGACAGTGCTAGAATTGTACTGTTAGTGTTAACAGACTCATGCAAAGCAGAAAATAATTTTAAGCAAGGTTAGGCGAGGCTTCAAGAAGACTTTTTTTTGGGGGGGGGTGGAGATTGGCAGTCCTTTTAGAACCACACACAGTGGGCAGGGCTAGGGCGGTACTTCATAAGGTGGAGAGAAGAGGACCCAAAAGGAGGGGAAATAGGATGTTCGGAGGACGAAAACAGGTAGCCACTACAATAACGAAAATGCAAGCATTTTAAAGGCAAATAGCATGTAGGTTGCTTTGACAGAAATATAGGCTGTTGAAGATAGGCAGTGGAAGATCAGACAGGAGAGTCAGGTTGGGCTAGATCGTGAGGAGCCTCAAATGACAGTCATGAAAGGGCTTCAGTTGAAGCAATGTTGTGGCCAGACCTATGAGTCCCTATTCCTTTCTCAGAAACATTGCTTCTGGGCTAATTTTTCTGAAATTTGTAAGCAGTTAGACTGTCATGACCACACACCAATCTCTTTCCTATGTTTACCTTTCTTTCCCTACTAACAGTCCACAAACTGTCTCATCTCAAGTCTATATATAGTCCCTACATCCTAGACATTTATTTCCCAATCTAAGGTCAATACCACCTCAGGAAATTACTTTCTTCTAGCACTGAAATCCCTGAATTCTTAAAACAACATACTCCTAAAACTCTACTTTTTAGTCACTCTGGCACCAACCAAAGGGTGTGTGAACTGGAAGGTGAGTGGAAACAGCAGCAGTTTGTCCTGATCTGCATGGGTTCTTGGCATTAGCCTGAAAACTTGAAAACTATGGGAATCTTTTAAAACCTGGACTGAGAAGTTGTGAATGGACTATAGAGGTTCAGATTGTGCCAATCTTCTCTTACGTGTCCTTTTTCCTCTGATGTTCTTGCGGGAATAGGGTGCCACTGTGGCTACCAACCTTCCTAGGAGAACAGGTGTGGTGGCCATAGCTTGTGAGCAGGTAGACTTTACTATCTTGCAATCTTCATAAACCTTTTGGGAGGGTTACCATAAACTATAGGATCAGGAGGATTTTGTTCCCTAGAATGCTTAGAACTGCCTAATCTTTGAGGCTGTTCACTGTATGGCATAGTTACTTGTTCCTGGTGAGCAAGATAAATGAATGGATCAAGTCAGCTAGAGACAACACAGTGTAATCCAGGAGAAAACACTACATTTACCTCTCACTTCTTTGAAATTGTACAATGTGCATGCATCCAATGCTAGAAGAAAAGCTTTAAGTTTTTTGCCATCCAAGCAGATCACTGCAGAGATAAAACAGGAAGAATGCATGCTTCGGTAAAACTGAAGGGTCTGAGAAAATTAACCTGCCTTGGTTAGTGAACATGAGAGGTAACAATGGAGAGGAAAAATAAAAGGTTGCTTCTTAGAGTTGTTACTGCAGTTATTGACATTTAGTACTGTTAGGGGAGAGTAAACATAAGCGGGAGTCACAGGAGCTGAAAGAAAACAAGAGTCTCAGGAGAGTCATAGTGCTAGCTGCTTCTGAGAAATGTACCTATGAGCAAAACCCAAATAACTCCCTAGACTTTTACTGGCAGAGTTTGGACTTATTAGAACCAGGGAACAGTTGTTTTTCTATTATGAAGCTCACAGGGAATCAAATATTTTTAGAGATGGACCAGAGATGGCAGTGGGTGTGGGTATGTGTAGTCAAGGGAAGATGTAAGTGATGCTCCTAGATATTTGATGTGTTCCAGGAGAAAGCAATAAAGATGAAGTATTAACATACTTGTTTTTCATCTTACTCTGACAGAAGGCCAGATGTAATTTTTCTAAAGAATATCTCCCAACATATCCTGATGACTGTAGGGTGGGGAGGAAGCAAGTTGCACCCAGTAAGGTATAAATGAAAAACCATAAGGTTACAGACAATACTAAGCATGTACCCGCCCCTATTCAAACACAAAGGCAGAGGAAAAGTTCATGCTAACAATCTGCCAACGGACTCTCTTTGGGGCACACACACACGCCCCCCCACCCCCAATACCAAAAACTCTTCTCCCAGTATCCAAAAAGTATAGTACTTATGAGTTAACCTATGCTGGAACAGTTTTAGAAGTGACTGATAATTAACTGATAAAAGGCCAACATATAAGCACTATAGAAAGGAATGAAAGAAATATTAAACATTATTTAACACCATGCAACTTATTTCCTTACCAAGCCTGCATTTGTCAGAATGGAAAACTAACGTAATCTTTCCTTGATATTTTGTTTTTTCCTTTTCTTAATTTATTTTTATTTTTCATTGTTTTGCATTTCTTTTTCTTTTTCCTGGGTATTTGGAATCTGAGACATGAAAGGAAGTCTGTCCACACCTGATAGGACACTCTTTCATGAGGGCCTGGGAGGACCAACTGGGGAACTCAAGCCTATAGACATTTGTCAATGGCTTGCTACAAGTAAAGCATCAGGTTACACAGAGCTGTGTGTGTGGGGTAGGGACAAAAATGGAGAGGCAGTTTCTATCTTTCAGGAGTTCCCTATCTAGAGGGGGAAATAAAAAGTTTGGTATAAAACACAGCTGGGAATCAGGAGACTAGGTTCTAATTCTGACTCTGTCATTGGTTTATCATGTGATTGTATAGGATGGGAATTGTTACTTGCAAAATGAGGGAATCAAAGAGTGAGTGAAACTGTAAATTAAATATATTAAATGTGATCAGAATTTCTCTAAGTATATTCCAAATAAAAAAATGTGTGGCTGAATACATTTGGATCCCTCCCTGCATTGCTGCTGTGCAGTGCCAGATAGATTCACAATGCATTTAGTGCAGCAAAGACACCCAAAGTCCTGCTATAAAGGAACCTCTTAAAATTGGCATTTCTCAAACTTATTTTCTGACATTGACACCTGTTAACATATGCAGAACATGCTTTGGAAAATGATGATCTCTATACTCCTCTGGCTTTAAAATTCTATCATTAGGTGCCATGCTGCTGCCGACATGGGAGGTACCCAGGCATGCAGAACAGGCCAGCCACCCACCCAGATCCCCACCCTCTCTGTTCGGAAGGCAGGACCCAGTGCCACACCACCAATGGGGGAGGCACCCAGGCAGGCAGAACAGACCAGCCACCTGCGCAGACACCTTCCCTGCCTGCGCAGAAGGCAGGACCCCATGTCGTGCTGCCACTGATGGGGGAGGCACCCAGGCAGGCAGGAGAACAGGCCAGCCACTTGCCCAGATCCCCGCCCCACCCATGCAGAGAGCAGGACCCTGTGCTATGCCACCACCAATGGGCGAGGCACCCAGGAAGGCAGGAGAAGAGGCCAGCCACCCACCCAGACCCCTGCTCCACCCGCACAGAAGATAGGACCTTGCACCATGCTGCTGTGAGGCTTTGCACAGCTTCTGTGGAGCTGGTGCAGAACAGCCACAACCACAGCTACTACTGTTGCAAGGATGGCTCACTGCCTGAGTAACATCCACAACCACCATGCAGGTGGTCTACCACATATTTGATTTCATTGACACCAGGAGAGCCACCAGAGGAGAATGGAAAAAGAGGAAAGTCTTTCTTCTCAAAGTCCACTCCAGAGAAATAGAAGAAGCAACTGATCTAACAGATGACCAGAAATCAATGTAGAGATACTAGATATATGAAAAAGTGAGAAAACATGACACTGCCAAAGGAATTCAGTAACTCTCAAGTACCAACAGGAAACCCTTGAAATGACTGAAAAGGAATTCCGAGTAACTATCTTAAGGAAACTCAATGAGATAAAAGAGGACTCTAAGACAATACAATGAAATGAGAAAAAATATCCAGGATATGAAGGATAAAATTTACAATGAGATTAATACCTTAAAAAAGAATGTAGCAGAATTCCTGGAACTGAAAGACACATTCAATGAAATAAAAAAAACACAACCAAGATCTTAAGCAGGAGATTAGAACAAGAAGAGATTTCTGAACTTGAAGATGGTCTTCATGAAATAATCCAGGCAGACAAAAAAAGGAAGAAAGAATTTTTAAAAATGAAGAATGTCTAAGAGAGCCTGCAGACAACCTTAAGTGCACAAATATCCAAATCATGGGTGTTTCTGAAGGGGAGGAGAAAGGTAAAGGCATTGAAAACTTATTCATTGAAATAATAATGGAAAACTTCCCAGGTACAGGGAGAGACACAGTCCTTCATATCCAGGAAACTCATAGATCTCCAAACAGATTCAGTCCAAAAAGATCCTCTACAAGACACATTATAGTCAAACTGGCAAAGCTCAAAGTCAAAGAGAATCCTAAAAGCAGCAAGAGAAAAGTGTCAAGTCACTTATAAGGGAGCTCCCATCAGACTAACAGCAGACTTCTCATCTGAAACTCTACAGGCCAGAAGAAAATGGGATGACATATTCAAAATGCTAAAAGAAAAAAACTGCCAGGCAAGAATATTTTACCTGACAAGGCAAGGCTATCCTTTAGAAATGAAGGAGAAATAATGTATTTTCCAAACAGAAATTGCAGTTCATCACCACATAACCAGTCCTGCAAAAAATTCTCAAGGGAGTGCTGTATCTGGAATCTGAAAAACCACCACTACCACAAAAACACAAGTAACAACAAATCCCACTAGTAAAACACAAATGCAAATGAGAAAGATAAAAGAATCTAAATCTTACCACCTCAAAAAGACTCCACAAACATAGATGACCAATAATCAAAGGAGAAGAAAGGAACAAATGATACTCAAAACGTCTAAACGAAAAGCCATAAAATGCCAGGAATATGACAATACCTCTTAATAACAACCCTAATTGTATATGGATTAAACTCACCACTTGAAAGACATAGACTGATGGATTGGATTAAAAAGTAAGACCCAACCATGTGCTGCCTTCAAGAGACTCATCTTACTAGCAAAGATGCACACAGATTAATAGTGAAAGGATGGAAAAAATATACCATGCAAATAGAAACCAAAAATGAGCAGGAGTAGCTATTCATATATTGGACAAAATAGACTTTAAACCAAAAACCATAAAAAGAGACAAAGGCCACTACATAATGATAAAGGGATCAGTCCAGCAAAAAGATGTAACAATCATAAATATATATGCACCCAACACTGGAGCACCCAGATACATAAAGCAAACACTATTTGACCTAAAGAAAGAGACAGATCCAAGTATGATAACAGTAGGGGACCTGAACACCCCCTTCTCATCACTGGACAGATCATCCAGGCAACAAATCAACAGAGAAACACAGGATTTAAACTACACTTTAGACCAAATGGACTTGGCAGATATTTACAGAACATTTCATCCAAAAACTACAGAATATACATTCTTCTCATCAGCACATGGAATGTTCTCCAAGATAGACTACATGTTAGTTCACAATCAAGTCTCAATAACTTTAAAAAAATCAAAATCATTTCAGCTATCTTTTCAGACCAAAATGGATTAAAACTAGAAATTAATAACATACTCAGGACTCTACGCAAATACGTGAAAATTAAACAACAGGTTCCTGAATGATCTATGGTTCCAAGAAGAAATTAAACAGGAAATAAAAAAGATTCCTAGAAAACAATGAAAATAAAGACACATCATATCAAAACTTTTGGGATACTGCAAAAGCTGTACTAAGAGTGAAGTTTATAGCAATAAATGCTTACATCAAAAAAATAGATTTCAAGTAAATGACCTAACCCCACACCTTAAAGAAATAGAAACACAAAACAATCTAATCCCAAAGTTAGTAGGTGGAAAGAAATAATTAAGATTAGAGCAGAACTAAATGATATAGAATCTGCCCACCATACAAAAGATCAATAAAACAAAAAGTTTTTTTGAGAAGATAAACAAAATAGGCAAACCATTAAGCTGGTTTAACAAAAGAAAGAAAGAAGAGAGAAGACCAAAATTACAAAAATCAAATGAAAAAGGAGACATTACAACTGATTCCATAGAAATACAAAAAGTCATTAGAGGCTGTTTCAACTATATGCTGACAAATTTGAAAACCAGGAGGAAATGGATAAATTTCTGGATACATACAAACTACCAAGACTGAACCAAGAAAAAATAGAAAATCTGAACAGTCCAAAAAAGAGCAATGAAATTGAAGCAGTCATCAGCAATCTCCTGACAAAAGCCCAGTACCAGATGGCTTTACTGCTGAATTCTACCAAACCTTTAAAGAGGAATACCATTTCCCTTCAAATTATTCTAAAAAAATTGAAAAAGATGCCACTCTTCCAAACTCATTGTATGAGGCCAGCATCACCTTGATATCAAAACCAAAGATACAACAAAAAAAGAAAACTACAGACCAATATTTCTGATGAACATAGACACAAATATCCTCAATAAAATACTAGCATTCAGATTATAGCAACACATCAAAAAAAATTATACACCATGATCAAGTGGGATTTATCCAAGAGATGCAAGGATGGTTCAACATATGCAAGTCAATAAATGTTGTATATCACATCAACAAAATTAAGGACAAAAGCCATATGATTATCTCAATAAACGCAGAAAGCGTTTGACGAAATTCAATATCCCTTCATGATAAGGACTCTCAGTAAATCAGGTATAGAAGGAAAGTATCTCAACACAATTAAAGCCATCTATGACAAGCCCACTGCCAATATTATCCCAAATGGGTAAAAACTGAAGGCTTTCCCTTAAGAATAGGAACAAGACAAAGATGCCCACTCTCACCACTCATATTTAACATAGTACTGGAGGTACTAGCCAGAGAATCAGACAAGAGAAAGAAATAAAGGGCATCTAGAGCAGAAAAGATCAAGTCAAACTGTCCCCATTTGCAGATGACATAATCTATATACAGAAAAACCTAAAGACTCTATCAAAAAACTCCTAGAGCTGGTTATAATTTCAGTAATGCTGTACACTGGGGAAAAAACTCCCTCTTCAGTAACTGGAGATGGGAAAACTGGATATCTATATGCAGAAGAATGAAACTAGACTGCACCCCTCACCATATACCAACATTACTGAAATTACTAACCAGCCCAAAATGATTGCCCCCAAATCAGTTGCATTTATATTATCCAATAATGAATTAACAGAAAGAGAAGTCAAGAAAGTAAGCCTATTTACAATAGTCACCAAAAGAAAAAAAAAATTAAAAAAATTCTAGGAATCAATTTAACCAAGGAGGTGAAAGATCTCTACAATGAGAACTACAAATCACTACTGACAGAAATTCAAGAAGACATAAAATGATGGAAAGACATTCCATGGTCTTGGGTTGCAGAAATTCAAGAAGACATAAAATGATGGAAAGACATTCCATGGTCTTGGGTTGGAAGAAACAGCATTGTGAAAATGTCCATACAACCCAAATTAATGTACAGATTCAATGCAATCCCCATCAAAATACCAATGAAATTCTTCATGAAAATAGATAAAACAATCCTAGCATTCATACAGAACAACAAAAGACCACGAATACCCAAAGTAATCCTGATTAAAAAAAAAAAAAAAGTATATATATATATATAGCTGGAGGCATAATACTACCTGACTTCAAATTATACTACAAAGCTACAGTAACACAAACAGTATGGTATTGGCATAAAAATAGACACTTAGACCAGTGAAACAGGATAAACCAGAAATCAACCCACAGACTAACAGTTAATTAATATTTGACAAAAGGAACAAAAATATACACTGGGGAAAAAACTGCCTCTTCAGTAACTGGTGCTGGGAAAACTGGATATCCATATGCAGAAGAATGAAACTAGACTGCATCTCTCACCATATACCAAAATCAACTCAAAATGGATTACAGACTTAAATGTAAGACCTGAAACTGTTAAACTACTAAGGGAAAATACAGAGGAAACACTTCAGGAACTAGGACTGGGCACAGACTTTATGAACAAGAGTCCCAAAGCACAAACAACAAAAGAACAAAAAAGGGATTATATCAAACTAAAAAGCTTCTGCACAGCAAAGGAAACAATCAACAGAGTGAAATGATAACCTAAGGAATGGGAGAAAACATTTGCAAACTATACATCTGACAGGGGATTAATATCCAGAATATATGAGAAACTCAAGCAACTACACAGTAAAAAACAAATAACCCAATTAAAAAATGTGCTAAGCAGTTGAATAGATATTTTCCTAAGGAAGACATACAAATGGCCAACAGGCATTTACAAAGATGCTCAACGTCACTAATCATCAGGGAAACACTAATTAAAACCACATTGAGATATCACCTCACCCCATTTAGGCACTATAATCAAAAAGACAGAAAATAACAAATTCTGGCAAGGATGTGGAGAGAAGGGAATGCTTCTATACTGCTGATGGGACTATAAATTAGTACAACTGCTGTGGAAGACAACATGAAAGTTTCTCAAACAACTACAGATAGATGTACCATATGATCCAGCAATCCCACTTCTAGGTATATACCCAAAGGAATGGAAATCATCATGTTGAAGGGATAACTGCAGTCTCATGTTCATCGCAGCTCTATTTACTGTAGCCAAGATACTGAAGGACCTAAATGTCCATTGATGAATGACTGGATAAGGAAAATGTGGTATATATACACCATGGAATACTACTCTGCCATAAAAAAAGAATGAAATTCTGCCATTCGCCACAACATGGATGAGCTTGGAGAAAATAATGTTGAGTGAAATTAACCAGGCACAGAAGGAAAAATATCACATATCCTCACTCATAAGCTCCAAGAGAAAGAAGGAAAGACCACAATGGTGCATTGGACTTGCAGAGGGAGAGAGCATACATAGGGTTGTGGGGTGGGGGGTGAAAGGGTGGGTGGTTGGGGATTAACTGGGTGGGGGATATGAAATAATCACAGTCTGTGGTAATGGGCATGCTGATAGTATTGATCTGGCCATCACGTCTTGGGCACAGGTGGCAATGGTCAGCTTTGTACTTCATGAATATGCATAATCAATACAAAAAAATTTCTATTATTAATGATATTTTTCTTTAGAGAGTCTATCACTCCTTCCCTTTGTCACTGTGTTTTTCAGTTTTTCATTGAGTCTGCATCCCTCATTTTACTTTTCATGACCTTTACTGCTATTTAAATGCTTATGTGAAACTAAGAGTTGGACTAGAAAACTTCTAAAATATGTACAAACACTGAAATTTCAGGGATCTTTGAAAATGATCACAAGCATCCACTGAAGACTAAAACAGGTTATATATAACCCAGGCTGTCATCATCTCAGTACTAACGTTTACTAAATGAGAACTCTGAGCTGAATTTATATGTTTCAAATTCAGCCAGAGTACCATCAGATTCCTGGCAGAGGCTTGAGGCCCAGGATGACAGCTGAATATGGATAAGAGATAGAAAACTTGAGAGTAACCACAAAAGTCAACTATACAACACTGTTTCATAAAATTCTAGTTTCTTTTTCTAGTATATGATTGCTACATTCTTTTTGCTCTGCCTTGACCTTTCTTTAATATCACGTTTCTTCTTTAGCTCCACTGACATAATTAGATTATTCAAAAAAATTTTAAGACATATACTCAAATTAGTTTTCTCAATTGTCCAAATGCCTTATTCATTATTAGCTGAGAAGATAGAAATAGCAATCAATCTAATTGATCAAAAAGAAATTCAATTTCTTGTTTTCTATTATAGACCTTACAAAGAAAATTGCTTGGTTTGGTCTGACTTCACTTTAAGGGGCTCAGGTACCATCACTGGAATAAATAGTGGCACTAGCTGGGATATGGTATGTTAAATACCTTATAGGCTAGGATGCTTCAGCCCCCAACAAGGAAACAACAGAGAGAAAAAGACACCGAGGACGAATGTTTACACATTTCTGTCTGAGGCCTCCAGTGTATTCAGTATGAAGCATGTTCAGTGTTAGTATCTCAAAAAGCTAACAGATGCTGTTTAATAGAAAAAAGTAAAACCTAAGATTCCTAAGGCCTGCTTCACATATAAAAGAGCAGTTACTGGAAAACCCAGTAATATTTTATAATTATGTTATAAAATGCAGTAAAAATGGATTATAAGATAAGCAAAATTACTGTTGTAAATAAAATTATTAACTAACAAAAGGTTTTAGGGAGGCTAATTTTAAAGTAAAAATAAAGCAAGATTTAATCCAAGACATTCTCCTTATTCTGACTTTCAATAACTCTTGGAAACCTAACTGGATTAAGGTTGAATGATCTGATCAGTACTTGGGAGACTCTTCATAGCACGTACACAAAATAGAGAATAAAATTTTAATGGTATCAAAAACAGAACTTTTTTTGGCCAATTTAGTACTGCTGGAATAAACTTGCAAAATGTTACTCAGTAACTGACTTAGCTTCTAAATCAAGCCAGAATTACACATATTCTGTATATTACTTGAGTATATACAAGTACATCCCATGATAACATGCAGACACAGAAACACAAGTACTACAAAACAAAAATCACCATCTCTATTGATGAAATAATGAATTGAAAACAAAACACATGTCCAATAGCCCAGAACATCTTATTTTGGAAAGGGGTTGTGAATGTTGCTCTTTGCAAGAATTCAAATATACTCCAGGTGGTTAAATTTGACTTTTTCTCAATATGAAAAAAAAAAAAAAATGCAGACATATTCCTATGGCTAGGGGAACACACCTTTCTTCTTACTCAATGATATCAAATTGAAAGGTCTGATGGAATTTCACACTTCTCAGGTAAAAAGGGCTTTTCACATTCCAGTGTTTAAGAATGAATCCCTTAAAATTCTTATGCATACCATCTACAGCAACATATGCACAAGTACCTTTAATGATAAATCATATGACATGAGTTTAATTTTCCTGAGAACTAAATTAGATCTACAAAATAAACAGGCTATGAAAATGACCTGAGTTTATAGGAATCTCTAAATTCAAAAGAGATTGCTTCAGCTTTGCTAAGATCTCATCAAAAGCCTTTTATAGCAAGGGTTTCTTAGTGAGTCATGTACTAGGTCATGGAGCCTTGGGATTTTTAAGACACTAAAATGAAGTGCTTTCTGTTGTGCAAATTCAATGAAAGGCCAAAACAGCCAACAGTACTGGTGGTGACAAGTAAAACCTACAAGTAAGCCACAGACTGTACTATCTTATCAAGAAAGGAGCAGGTGAGATGTGCAACTGACCCTCTCTGCTTCCAGTTTGACAAAGATTACTGGGAAGCTAAAAATTCCTTGCAAGATAAGCAAAGACAGCACCTTAAGTGGAACCTAGTGGAAGCCATTCAGAAGTAAGGGTTGGTTGTGGCAGAGATGGCTACTGATCCCCTTTAAGTAACTCCTCCTTTGTGTGTGAGAACCCAAGAATGTATAGGTCAAAGAGGATAACATTGGCTTCATGGTCATTTCTCCAAATTATGAATTGCAACTTCTGTTACTACTGTTTTCAAACTACTAAGAGGTCACGTGAATTATTAGTCATGGGACAACATATAGAAGAATACGGTCTGGCTTCAATCCAAGCTTTTCTGATTTGCTATGCAATCTAAAGCAAGGCACTTTAAATGTTTTGGTGCCTTGGTGTATTAACATGTAATACAGAATAACACTCATTTACCTACCTCAAGGAGCTACTACATACATTATTTAATGTACCCCTCTTTTTAAAGCACTTTGAGCTCCTCAGATGAAAAGCACTGTGGAAACAATTACAGCTGAGAAAGACCCTTCCAGTGCCCTAGAATCCTGATTTATGGTACCTTATGTCTCAATGTTTTCTTAAACACTTTAAAATTTGTTAGTGGCACTCCATCCCTTCATATATGTTAATTGTTTGGCACACAAATATTTGTACATTTAAAGTAGTTGTCATATTCCCTATTCCAAAGACGTTTACTAATATTCTAATAAAGTTAATGGAATGTAGCATTATGGAGTACTCTGTGTCAACTTTAGAAAAATTTAGCTTTCTCTGAGGTACATGTGACATAATAAACTGTTCATTATTAAAAAATGATTGAAATAGTGCTATTTGTATGAAACCACAACTTTTTAATGAATAAAAAAAATACTGAAAGTATGCCACAGTGTCTGTATATTCATCTGAAGAGCACAAAGACGGAGTTCTGAGAAAAAAAGGGTCTCAACACTACAGAAAATAAATGTGCTTCTTGAGTTATGTTCAAAGGAAACATTAAAAAATGTTTCACACATTGAAATAAAGCAATTATTGGTAATAAATTATAAATACAGTAGTTCAAATATTGTTTCTTTTTTAGCATTAATTTTTCTAAACAAGTTAAACTCAAAACCATTTTAAATGTCACATTCTTCTTTCAAAGGAATTGTGGAAATGGAAGCTTTCACAGAAATATAAAACAATAATACCACCTTGTGATCTTTACATAGAACACATTGGACATTGACCATTTTAGATTTACAACATATTGTGGTTAATACATTAGATTTAACCCATTAATACGCCTTCATATTTGGGAGAAATTAGATTGCGATTTTAACCTTTCCATGCAGTTGACCCAAACCTTCTTCACTTCCAGGTCTTGCTTCGTTCTCTGCAAAAAGGTTGTCCCACTCACAGTCAAAATGATAGAAACTGTAAATAACTTCCTTAGGACAGAAAACATTAAAAAAAAATACTAAAGTGCTTTTAAATTATTTCTTGCCTTAAACAAAACTGAAACATTCTTAACCCTGATATCTCCATATCTTGACACACATTTTAACAGAAAAAAAAATCAGTTTTGGGCCATAATGGCTTCAAGAGTTCAGACTGGATCTAAACTGGGTTTTGCATCATTATCGTGCTCATGTTTGTACATGAAGGTTAAAAGAAAGAGGGCAACATCCAAGGACGACCAGTAGGCAGTGTGTGACGTGACGGCTGACCAGTAGCGGCTCTCCACAAGGCCTTCTCTGAGTTCAAAATCAATCCTGTGATCCAGTTCCACTAAAAAGAAAACAAGTTAAATAAATGAGTAAAGTTTACAGTATGATATGTTCTATACAGACTTACTAGGGTTGAGAGTAAACATTTAGCTAATAGTGATTCTCTGCCATTTTTTTAAAAAAGTGACTCTCTACTATAATCTTATGAGAAAAACACTTGGAAGAAAACAAACAAAACAAACAATTCACCTGGTATTATAAAGTATTTTTGGAGTAAAAAAACTGGGTTCAAATCCTGGCATTACCATCTAATATTTGTGCCTAATCTGTAAAATAAGGGAAATACCCTTCTAGAAGAATTATGGGCCACGCTTGCATGCAATAACGCCTATTAGAATGCAACAGATCACTCGATGGCTCCTTAATTAGGGAGGCCCTATCTATCAACCAGTTCTGTGGGGATATGTTAGAAGATAACCATCTTTTTACAGTCCTAGAATGCTTTCTTCCCCACTAGGCTGAATTCCTCAAAGGCAGCCACCACTACCTTAGACTCCATCCAGTCAGCAGGGTGTAACATGTGCCTGGGATATATCACTGCTCACTAAATAACCCAGCGGGAAAATTAAACCAGGAGGAATAGCAGTGATTCTTGGGAGGGAGTAAGGGCTTTGCTTTTAACAGTGCTGTCCTCAAACAATTCAATGAATTCAACCAAGTTGTTTCTAAAACCCACAGAAAGCCCTTGCAATACCTGTTAGAGAAAAATCACCTAAGGCTCTAAGAGAATTTCAACGAACTAATTTAATACATTCTTAGAGATAAACACTTTAAAAAGTAACATTTTGATCTTCAGAAACTCCTTTAAAACTATCAGTAAGCCATACCAAATTTTGAAGGGCCTATCTTACAAAAAAACCCAAACCACCTAGATTACTACCAATCAGACACTTAAAGTCTGCCCTTTTTTCAGACTGCCAAACTAAGTTAAAAGTAAAAACTGGCAAAAATTAAGGAAAGTTGAAGAAAAAGTTGGGTTTTGCTTTACACTGGGAATTTGGTAATCACACATAGGAAATCATATCACTCTAGGGGCTGATTTCGTATGTGTTTAGCTGATGCTAAACAGATATTTTGTAACAATACGATTTGCTAAGTTAAAATGCTCACAGTGTTGTTTTCCTGTCCATTTATGCTTTTCTGTCAAGAAATGCTCCTGGATCTATCTATACATTTTTAAAGGTGGTTTACACCTAAGAGGTACAATTACCAATTAGGCTATAAAATATGTAAAATACATTGACAGGCTTTTTACAGTTTTTGTTTAAACTGCAATTTTTTTCATTTAAATAAGCTAATCCATAACAAGTCAGAAATTGCTGAAATCTATATGTGGACCTGTGAAGTAGTAATGTCCTAACCTTATATCTTTTGTATTCCATGAGGCATTTGTGTTAGATTTGTAGGCAGATTCTGGCACAACAGACAGGAAGATGAAAAAAGGAGGAAACTGGAATTCTCAAGCACGGTGAAGAGGAGTCAAAGTGAAGTTAGTTACAAAGAAAAAAGACATAAGAGGAAAAACAGAAGAGATGGGAAACATACATGTTAATACTGGTGAAGACCACCAAGCTATAACTTCTAAGAATTCACTTTCAAATGCCACTGCATAATGTCTTCCTAGTCCAACAGTTTTCAGTTCAAACTCTACTTTAAAGTCAAAGAAAAGATTTTTCTTGTTTTGATAAGTGTTACTTGGCTCCTCTTTGATTTTATGTCCCTGAAATGTATTCTTAATATGCTTTTACTGTCCCACAACACTGCTTTTCACATGGTAGACACTCAAATTTTATATTTAGTTAATGTCCTATTATATTACGTACCTTTGTCATTCTCATCACCTACAGGGACTTTAATCAGTGTCAGTAACTAGACTGGCTCTCCCTATCCTTTTATCTTCAGGTTGTCCTCATCAAAATGAGAATTAGGTAGCCAGCTTGTACCTGATGAATCTGTTTTAGTTTCTCACCTTCCTTAAAAGGTTTTCCGCAGGCAGCATTGGCTATCAGTGCAGGTGACCTCACATCTATGTTGGTTATGTAGGTAGATGGATGGAATAGGGGGCCTATGACCCATCTTCTCTCTCCTGTTTACGTAGATCACAGAATTAATGAGAGAGTGAAGTTCTACATGGCAGCTTTATTCTATATGTGCTATGAGATCTGCTTTAGGCCAAAGTTGGCTTAAATCTATATGGAGTTGCCTTGGACCTATGTTTTCACTATTACCAGATCAAGAATGGGCGCCACCACATAGGCTGGTAGTTTTTCCCCTGGTTCCTTTATCTGAGTTAGGTCAAAGAGAAAGAACATAAAATTATCACATGTTCTTTTTTCTCTCTCTTAAATCCTTGTGCCAGAATTCCCCTATTCAAACACAAAAAAAGAATCAGTTTCCTGAACACTTGAAGGGAAGCAAAAATGAGAAAAAACAAACAAACAAACTGGTCTTAAATAATTATGTTCTTTGCTTAAACTGTTTTAAAATGTGAATTATTTTCTTTCCGGGGAGTCACACATATAGGCATATTTCCATTCCTATTCCCCAAAGTAGAATGTCTGTAACCTCGATAGTGTGAAGGTGAAGTCTCACCAGTACTGTACTTTCATCAGAGAATTCTTTTGTGCACAAGGCTTGTCAACATGGATACGGTATTAGAAAAACAACATATATGAAAGAAAGCAAGCATCTTTGTATAATAATGTGTATTAATAGGATAGGTTGCTACCATTTAATCAAGCATATCAATTTCCCTAGAGAAATTTTCAAAAACCTTATCAACCTTAAACGCTATCTAATTTGTCAGTAATAACTATTATCATAATTGCATGATTTTTGGCTCCAGATAGAACCAAGAAAAATACTTAAAGTACTAACGAAGGATACTCTGTGCTTCCAAATGACTGGTGAAAGATTCATTCATAGTAAGAAAGACTATGTTCAGAGTTCTTGTTGGCAAGTTATGTCTTCTTATTTCTGTGCTGCCTCAGAACAACTATATATTTTATGTGGTTAATGTTTGACATTCAAGGAATATTTACATTTTGTGAATTATCATACATCCAAATATATTTAAGAACATTCCCGGCCATCCTTTATTTTAAAACAGCAACTAATAAAAACTCTAAAATGAGTTTTATTATCAACTCTCCCACTAAAAAATTTTTCCCAACCCTAATTTATCCTGAAAGACGTTCAAATATCTAACATTCAACAACAGATAGACTATGTAGGTAAATCTCAAATACAAAAAACTTCAGGAAATGGCCAGGTTTGTTGGGCCCCCCACAATCCGGTTTAACAAACTTTTCTAATCATATTCAGAACTACTCCCTTCTACTCATCGTGGGTTCTTCTCAAGGAAACTACCTATAGTTCTCTACATACCCTGTGCTTCCCACCTCTGTGGTTTTGCTAATGCTGTTTCTTTTCCCTGCAATGTCATTTCACCTGTGTGTCCAAACCCCACTTCTTTCACAAAGCCTTTTATGATTTCTTCAGATGAAAGCAATTTCTCATTCCTTAAAACTGACAGTCATTTATCTGTATCTCTGTTATGTAGCCCATCACATTCTACCATGTTATATAATTATTTATGTGATTATCTACCTTCCCTACTAGCATATATAATCTCTAGAAAATACTTAATTTTCATACCAGTGTTTATTATCTTTATGAACCATTTTGAAGTCTGTTTCATCTTGGTATACTTTCTACTGACTAGCATGGTATCTTGGCTCATGGTAAACATTTAATAAATAATGAATGAAAACAGGAGAAGAGAAAATAGAAGCCATACAGATATTACCACCTGAATCAATGTGGTGGAGTTATGATTAATGGTCTAACTGTTTAGGTAGTTAGGATAGTTTTGAGATAGTGGATATAAGGGCTACTTAATTGCAGGACAAATGTATGAGTGAATTAATTTTCCTTCTTCCAACTAAAAACACAAAAAGAATAAATCAAATTATTTCTTTATGGAAGTGACTGGCTATTATATGGGCAAAAACCAAAGAGAGCACTTATATAAGATCATTTCTTTTTTTTTTTTTTCCTTTTTGTCTTTTTTCGTGACCGGTAATGGGATCGCAACCCTCAGTGTCGCGCCCACACCGCGACCGGCAACGAGATCGCAACCCTCAGTGTCGCGCCTGCACCGCGCTCAACCAGTGAGCGGACCGGTATCTATATGGGATCCGAACCCTCGGCAGGAGTGACGCCGCGCTCCCAAGCGCTGCACTCTACCGAGTGCGCCACCAGGCCGGCCCATAAGATCATTTCTTAAGGGAATTAACTCAGTTAGATCATCAAAAACTGTTGCTATGAAGTCGAAAACACAGCTTGTTACACTAAAACATTGTTTTGGAACTTGTATCAAGTAATATGAGAGAATTTTTTTGAAAACTGAAAAAAATTATGAAAATTGGCAATCAAATAAACTAAAATTAAATGTGGTTAAAAATCCCAAAGAAAAACCTGTAGCATGTTTTTGTCAAAAACAAAATCCAATATTAAAAAAAAAAAAAGGAAAAGAGAGCTGTGAAAAAGGAATGAGAAGTTAGTCATAAAAATAATTTAAAACTGCTAATAGTCTTTAGTGACACATTTAGAATGTGCTGAAAATTAAGAGATTAGAATATCACTTGCATCCAATAACACTATTTCTAAAGTGAATCCACCCCCTAAAGTACATTAAATATTTGTGTTGAAACCAGGTATGAGCTATGGCACACCTACAACCTGAAGTGGTAATGTTACTGTTATCTGAAATAACCAGGAATGATAAATTCTTTGTATGATGAAACCCTTCACAACTAAGTGTATTACATGAAAAGAACAGTGAACCTTATTGAAGCTTTTAGAATAAAGAAAGAAAATGGCCTAATGCTTCTCTCCTCTCTAAAAGGTTCCTTATTTGTAGGAGTGGAGAGGAATATCATATATTTTAGTGTATTAAGTGACTAATCAACATTTGGGTTTCAGGACTACTACTATTTAAGATTAGAAAATATGAGAGGAAAGTACATATAAAGTAGTCTGTAGTGCTAACATTAAAGCAGATCTCATAGAAGAAGTGGTCCAATTTTTCAAGGAGCGGAAGAACTCTAAGATCATTTTCATAGTATTCTGAATGCTATCCCTGACATATACCATACCGAGGGTATTATCTTTATTCTGTATTACATTTTCCGGAAAAAGAAGTTGTGGGAGATTAAAGAACGATTCCTGAAGTCTGAAATCTGTGAAAAAAAAACACAAGACACTGTAAAGGGTTGGCTAATGGTTAAAAATGGCCTTCAATGATACAGGGGCCAAAAGTTAGAACAATATTATCAAATAAGCTGGTTCAATTTAACATATATAAAGAAGCACACACCTTGGTTTTTGTGAGTAGCTCTTTCATGGAAAATGTAAGCATAATTAATTTTGAAATATGACATCATAATTTGTTAACACCCAGATATCCCCTAAATTTATAGCTAATTTACATTTTAATCTAGAGACAAAACAATTCTAAAAGAAACATCTTTTCTTTTTGTAATATGTTATAAACATGGGGGTGGTGGCAGGAACAAGAAATGAAACAGTAACATCACTGAAAAGAAGCCTAGACTTTTCAAAAGAGATGAAGAATAGCTATGTAAAATGTTTCAACTTGATGAAAATAAAGATTTCAAAAGAAACCCTGATCATGAATTCAAAGTCTGTGTCCATCTTACCCTCAATAGCGAAAGAATCAAAGTTGGTAGCTGCAGAATAAAGGTTATCCAGGAGAAATTAGGCCAATCAATGTGAATGGAAAGAAGAAAGGAAGGAAGCCAGAATTACCTAATCACAGTGACCAATTTCCAGAAAGAAGACTGTAAAAAGTTTTATGATTTGCAAGATAGCCGAGATAGCAATTATGACGTAAGAAATTTGTCTAAATCTGGATTACATAGAAGAATACATTATCGAAGCAAGTCAAAGAATTAGTAAGGCAAATCTTGGGGATTTGTTTTAAAGGCAGAATCTTATTGCAGTAGTAGTCCAATTTTAATAGTTATGTCTATATCTAGAGACAAATATATGTAACTAAGACTCATGATTACCTCATATTTAGTTGAGTCTATACATGACAAGATATTTACCAGCAAAGAATTTATATGCAAGAATGACATGATATGTATTTGTTAAGCCATCAAAATAACAACGATGCAATACAGCTAAGCACCTCTACTGACTGCTGTTCTAGAAGAAATTGAAGTTTACTCTACCATCATTTTGAAATTACAATGTTAAATAGTAAGAAACTGTGTAAGTTTTTTTTTTTTTTTTTGTTGTTGTGGGCTAGTACAGGGATTGAACCCTGGACCGTGGTGCTATCAGCACCACGCTCTAATCAACTAATCTAACCAGCCAGCTCTAGATTCCCTCTCTCTATGTATGTCTTCATTACCCTTTTTTGGGAGCTCAAGTCCTACCCTGCTCTTCTTGCTCCCTCATTTACTCTAATGTTTACTAGCAATGTATGTCTTCATTACCCTTTCTTGGGAGCTCAAGTCCTACCCTGCTCTTCTTGCTCCCTCATTTACTCTAATGTTTACTAGCATCACTGTTGTGCAGTAGCAGTATTACAAGGAACTGTGACTTTTTACCTGCCACCCTACCAATTCTTTAAGATTAATTTTCCTCAGAAGTTAAAGTTTTCTTTTGACATCTGCATGTCACAATGGAATTTTGTATTTTCACAATCACAGTTTTGGTATTAAGTAGAGAAGAGAACTTAAGTCAGCAATAATATAGGAACTCTTGTAGGGAAACCAAAATATAAGTTTTGTACAATATCAAAGTCTAAAAAGAATTTTCTAGATAGTATTCAAAAGACTTGCAATTACAAAAAATTCAGTAGGCAGAATCTGGCACAGATAGCATTAAATAAAAAATGCTGTTGGCCCAAACAGGAATGTCCAGCCCTATCGGTAATTCATCCTGGAGTGGGGTTGACTGTGGAGTAAATATCCAGTTTCTAGGGCCATCATACATGAATTAAGGAAGTTTTATGGATGGCAATGATTGCCAGTCATATTAAAACTTAAGAGTAGCAGATACAGTATGAACACAATACTACAAATAACTGAAATGAAATCTCTATAAAAAGTTTTAGAGAAAGAAAGCAAACTTTTCCTCCTGCTATAGTTACAGAAAGGGAATACCTAGTTTCAGAATCTCTATTTCTTTACATACATCAGTAGAAAACTAGGATTTAATAGTTTTAAATAATCTTCAAGTTTAGTCCCTTGGAAGTAAATATATACTAACTATATTAGTGTTTCATAACTATTTGAGATTTTAAACTTTATAAGTCCACTAGAAAAAGTTAAATAAAGCTCCATTTTAATGCTAGGTCCAACATAACTATCCATTCATTCACTCATTTTTTGAATACCTACTTTACACCAGGTAGCTAGGATAGGATTGGGAGCCATACACTGGATCCAATAAAATTTCTAAGGCTTTGAAGTTTTTATAATTAGGTTGGAGGAAGCAAACTGTGGGATTAGAAGTAGGATGGCTTTGGCATAGCGGTTTTAAAAGTCTCAAGATCGGATACAGCACAGATTTGAAGCAATTACCTGAATTTTTAAGTCTCAGAAGACCATATTAACAAAAATCTATTTTGTAAAAATCAGGGGGTACTTACCCAAAAGAGATATGTTTTATGCTTGATGTTTAAGACCCCTGTGCCACAAGGCCCTGATTATTAATGTTCTAATTATTAATTCCCAATGCAGAGAGTAAAAACTACATTTAATTGGCAATTATTCTTAAAAATGTATGCAGAAGGAAAGTTTAAAAACTAAGGTATGCTTAGATCTTAGATTTGACTGCTAGTTTACTATCTGAAACCTCCCTGCCTGCCCCAATTTTTAAAAAGATACAGTATAAACTTAAGGAAAGAACTGTATGAACTAACATGCAGAATCAAGAAAGCCAGAACTGCTGTGTGGAAGGGTCTGTGTTGCCACAGTGGTAGTAGGAGGCAGGGCAACTGGCTTCTTCTCATCTTCCATTGAGTCTTTTGATGTCTCAGATGGCTGTGATGCAGGTGAACGTCCAAATCTTGAGAACAACATTCCTCCAAGTCCCTTTCCAATGCTAGCAGCCCCTGTATTTCACAAAACAGGGCAGTCATTCTGTTGAATCATACCACACACCAGGCTAAAGAGCACCACCCATAATTACAGCCAATTGGCAGAGGGACCAAGCCCTAGTCATGTTTTTCCAGGGTGGGAACATAAGAAAATTACAATTTATATTGTAGATTTCTAAATAAAAATGGCGTTGAATAGAATGAGAACTTATAAACTCTAGGAAGTAGCTTATAGAAATATACAAACAAAGGAATAAAGAGTTTATTCTATTCATGTGATCACTGTTTATTAAAATATTTGGCAAGATTAAAACCGTTAATAAAAGAACCCACGCCATTGACATGGGTATATATTTACTACTGATATACTTAGCACTGAAGTTAAGTGGATATGATATAAAAAGCCATCAATAAGCAGTCTGTGAGTATGAAGAAGTGAAATATCAAATGAGTCCAGCAGATAAAGCCTATTTATAGTGCCATCTTGTGGCATTTTTTATGAAGGCAACTTGTAACAAAAAGCAACAGACAAATTCAAGTTGTGCATAATTGAGTTCCAGGGATACACCAAACATTGTGCTAGTACTGGAGATTACTTAAACAGAAATTAAATACCCCTGTTGCCCTCGGAAACACACAGTTTGAGAGACATTTAAAACAGATCAGAGAACTGGTTCGGGGGGGCACCCTTAGAACACAAGCACTCTCTCATTTCACAGATGAGGAAGTAGAGCATTACAAAGTATGCGATTTGCTATAGATCTCACAGTAAGATCAAATTGAGGGACTTGATTTTCAGAACAATGCTATTTGTGTTCCATCCAGCTATCTCATATTCTACAACTAGAGGATCTGATCTAATCAGAGCATGTTAAAGTTTTCTGGTCTTCAAATATGAACAGAGAAGAGGGTAGTTAATTCTAGACATGGGGATTAAACATTGAAGTTTTGTAATAAAGTCTTTCCAAGTCCCCCAATGTACAAAAAGTGCTTATATTCATATACAAAAAGTGCTTATACTCATAGATATACAAAAAGTGCTTATATTCATAGATAAGGAATGCTTAAGAGAAATTACCTAATATGCTTGCTTTGCCTATATTCGTTATAGATTCCCCATAGTGTCGGCGGGACAAGACTGGTGAGGTCACAGGGCTTGGCATAGTTGAAATGCCTTCATTCTCTAAAATTGAGGTAGGTTCTTTTGCTGGGTTGAGAAAGCTTGGCTTCATATGCTCATAAGGTAGAGGATTTGAAGTGTTGTACCAGTGGATCTGGACAGGTGAAATGTTGCTGTAGTGTTTCAGTATTAATGGTTCTAACCTATAAGCCTAAAAAAAAAAAAATCAAAGAAACGCAATATTAAGGATAATGCTTGGATTTTAGTAAACTGTTCTTATTCTATTGCATACTAAGTAGACCTTAGAGAGGGAATTAAAAAAGAAAAAAAATGGATATTTCAAACACATATTTCTATTTGTCTGTTAATAACATGTGGTTGGTCTAATTATATATTCTTAATGAGGATATTATGAGAAAAACCAACAACTGGAGTTAGTCTTGGCTGGTAGTGTCCATTAATTAGTTTTTCAGAGAAATAAATTAATTTTTATTATGTTCTGATGTCATCTAACGATTAGATTTATGTTAGTTTCAAAAACAAAGCTGAAGTAATAGGTAGTATAATCTGGAAAACAGCAAATAGAGTCAATTTTTAATATTTTAGGGGTTCTATTAAACTCTATTTTCAAATAGATCAATACAGCAACAGCACAAATAAGATGCCAACATAAGACGATTTGTGTAATGTGAAGTAGGGATGATATAGCAGAAAAGGCAATGGATGTGGTATCAGGATTCCCCAAGTTCATATCATAGCTTCTGTCACTTATTAACTGGATGACACTTATCAGGTCATAGGTCTCAGAGCCTCAGTTTCCTGAGTTGTAGAAAGGAGACAACACTCTCTCCCTTACAGAAATGTAAAGAAGAACAGATATGTTTGTAAAACGTGTCTTGCACAGTTTTGACACAAACTACTAAAAAAAAGCATTAATAAAAAACCACAGAAAGATTATATAGTGAAAAATAAAAATATGTAATAATGAGTTTGGAACCCTCCTCTATAACACAACAAAGGTTAAGATGTACAAAGGACAGGGTTCAGAGTTCATCTACAAGCTCAAGTTCACTTTCAAGTTATGACAGAATGAGAAAAATGAATGTATATTAATGAAATGCTTACTGACTAGCTGTGTGTTTTATATATTTTACTTATCCTAACAACCCCATGAGGTAAATTATATTTACCTACATTATAAAGATAAGATACAGTCTCAGAAGTGACCTGGCCAGGACTGTACAGTCTTTATTAGAATCTATTCGACTTCCAGTTCAGACAAGCTTATTTTTTAAATATAACAGTCGTGAGTCTTTAATATGGGAGATTTTCTAAAATTCTAGTGGTTAGTCAATGTTATGTTTATTTGGTACTAGCTAAATATCCTTTAAAAGACTTTACACAATTACATAAAGCTGTTTTTCAGAGAATGAATGTTATTTAAAACAATTTGTTTTAATATTTAGTTATACCTAGCCTTGTCCCCAAAAGGATTTAAAGAAGCATTTTTCTTGTCTAAAAATCTTACTTGGCAGCAGGCAAGAGAGCATGACGAGGGTCCTAGGCAAGGAGCCAAGGGCTGCAGCTCCCTTTGCCTGGAAACAGACAAGAGAGCATGCCTGAGGTCCTAAGCAAGGAACCAAGGGCAGTACCCACTGCCCAAAAACAGGCAAGAAAGCATGCAGAAAACACCACTTCCACACGGGTAGCCCATCACAGCCACTGCCACAGCCATGGCTGCCAAAAATGTGGCTTGATGCCACAGCAGCAGCCACTGCCACCATTCAGGTGGCCCACTGGACACTCGACCGCACTGATACAAGGAGAGTCACCAGCAGAGATCAGAAAAAGAAGAGGACATCTCTCTTCTCAAAGTCCACTCCATAGTAACAGAAGAAGAAACTTTTACCAGATGATCAGACATCAACATAGAGATACCACAAATACGAAAACCCAAGAAAATATGAGACTACCAAAAGAATACAGTAATTCTCAAATACCAGACCCTATAGAGTAGGAAACCCTTGAAACGACTGAAAAGGAATTCTAAGCAACAATCTTATGGAAACTCACTGAGATACAAGAAGACTCAGACAACATAATGAAACAAAAAAAAATCCAGGATATGAAGGAAAAAATTTACAAAACAATTACTGCCTTAAAAAAGAATGCAGCAGAGCTCATGGAACTGAAAGATTCACTCAATGAAATAAAAAACACAACTGATAGCTTAAGCAGCAGGCTGTAACAAGCAGACGAAAGAATTTCTGATCTTGAAGATAGTCTTTTCAAAATAACCCAAGTGGACAAAAAATGGAAAAAAGCATTTTAAAAAATGAAGAAAATCTAAGAGAGCTAGCAGACAACCTTAAGTGCACAAACATTTGAATCATGACTGTTCCAGAAGGGGAGGAGAAAGGAAAAGCATGGCAAAGCTATTTAACAAAATAATAATGAAAAACTTCCCAGGTATAAGGAGAGACAAAGACCTTCAGGTCCAGTAGTCTCAAAGATCCCCAAACAGATTTCACCCAAAAAGATCTGCAGGACACATTATAGTCATTAAAAGCTCAAAGACAAAGAGAGAATCTTAAAAGAAGCAAGAGAATAGCATCAAGTCACCTCCAAGGGAGCCCTTATCAGACTAACAGTAAGCTTCCGAATAGAAACTCTACAGACCAGAAGAAAATGGGATGATGTATTCAAAATACTAAAAGGAAAAAACCTGCCAGCCATTAGTTCTGTACCCAGCAAGGCCATCCTTCAGAAAGGAGTGAAAAATAGTGTACTTTCCAGACAAACAAAAACTGCAGGAGTTTACTACCACATGACCAGCCCGACAAGAAATCCTCAAGGAAGTCCTGCATCTGGAATCTGAAAAACAATAATCGCTACCATGAATACATAAAAAGAACAAAAACCACTGGTAGAACAAAAATGTAAATAAGAAAAAGAAACTAAGTCTTACTACAACAAACTATAATGACCATGCAATAATGCCCCTGCTATATTTCTGATTTTAGTAATTATGGTCTCCTTTTCTGGGTCAGTCTAGATAAAGGTTTGCAAATTTTGTTGATCTTTTTAAAGAATCAACTTTTCGTTTGGTTGATTTCCTCTATTGTTTTTTTTTTTTTCCTTTTTGTCTTTTTCGGTGTCCGGCAACGGATCGCAACTCGCGCTGACTGCTGTTCTAGAAGAAATTGAAGTTTACTCTACCATCATTTTGAAATTACAATGTTAAATAGTAAGAAACTGTGTAAGTTTTTTTTTTTTTTTTTGTTGTTGTGGGCTAGTACAGGGATTGAACCCTGGACCGTGGTGCTATCAGCACCACGCTCTAATCAACTAATCTAACCAGCCAGCTCTAGATTCCCTCTATGTATGTCTTCATTACCCTTTCTTGGGAGCTCAAGTCCTACCCTGCTCTTCTTGCTCCCTCATTTACTCTAATGTTTACTAGCATCACTGTTGTGCAGTAGCAGTATTACAAGGAACTGTGACTTTTTACCTGCCACCCTACCAATTCTTTAAGATTAATTTTCCTCAGAAGTTAAAGTTTTCTTTTGACATCTGCATGTCA